>NC_066567.1:10964718-11264718 GCF_024679095.1 Eriocheir sinensis
GTAGACACTAAAAAAAAAAAACAATCACCATTTTCTTTTACTTTCTACACATAAAAAAAAAAAAACAGAATTAGTCGTTTTTTACTTTCCCAATTACTGTCTTTATTTCACTTCTACACATATATATATATATATATATATATATATATATATATATATATATATATATATATATATATATATATATATATATATATATATATATATATATATATATATATATATATATATATATATATATATATTTCTTTTACTTTTTCCTTACTCACATTAACAACACAATTATCCTCGTCGTAGGTCAATATTTATCGCTAATTAAGACAAGCATAAATTTTTCCTCTTTATAATTACCGCCGCTGGGTTCCTTAATTTGCAATGCTAAGTAGGTTTTTAGAGTTTTCTTAATAGTGAACATAACGACTTCATATTTTCGTTTTTTTCATCATTCTTGGGTAATTAACTTTTTCTGCTTTAATGAAGACTAAGAAGTGTTTGATAATTACCGTTGACTCGCCTCATTAGCAAGGTAGAGATGATAATTAGTGCTTCATAAATTATCTATACCATTTATTTTCTTACTTTTCCTTACTTCGTCGGTAATTAACTTTTTCTGCTTTAATGAAGACTGCAAACCGTTTAATCATTACCGTTGACTCGCCTCATAAGCAAGGCAGAGATGATAATTAGCGTTTTCTTAATTATCTATCCTGTTTATTATTTCTTTACTCAATTTTAAAACCACTTAATTGAACATAACGACTTCATTTTCTCGTGTGTTTTTTTCTCATTCGTCGGTAATTAACTTTTTCTGCTTTAATGAAGACTGCAAACCGTTAATCATTACCGTTTACTCGCCTCATTAGCCAAGAAGAGATGTTAATTAGTGCTTCTGAATTATCCATACCATTTATTTCCTTACTTAATTCTAAAAACACTTCTATTTACCTTATTTTTTGTGCTTTCTTAATTATCCGTACTATTTATTTCCTTACTTAATTCTAAAACACTTCTATTTACTTTTTTTTAGTGCTTTCTTAATTATCCATACCATTTATTTCCTTACTTAATTCTAAAACACTTCTATTTACCTTTTTTTAGTACTTTCTTAATTATCCAAACCATTTATTTCCTTACTTAATTCTAAAACACTTCTATTTACCTTTTTTTAGTACTTTCCTAATTATCCATACCATTTATTTCCTTACTTAATTCTAAAACCACTTCTATTTACCTTTTTCTTAGTGCTTTCTTAATTATCCGTACCATTTATTTCCTTACTTAATTCTAAAACACTTCTATTTACATTTTTTTAGTGCTTTCTTAATTATCCATACCATTTATTTCCTTACTTAATTCTAAAACCACTTCTATTTATCTTCTTTTCCTTATATTTTAATTTTGCAAGGTGCCTCTATCTGGTTTTAAGGATGTTAGACAATTCACTAAACTTAATTTCAACACACATTTATTTGATAGTTATATTCATCAACTCATTTCTTACGCATCTATATTCATTTGCTATATATTATCGCTAACTTATCTAATTTTTACACTCATATTTATTTGCTATCTCTATATGCTAACTAATTTTCCACACACACATGTATTTGCTAGTTATATTCATTAAATTATCTCTACCATTAATTTCCTTCCTTAATTTTAAAACCACTCCGATTTCTCTCCTTTTCCTTGCATTTTCATTTTGCAAGGTGACTGTATCTGATTTTAAGGATGTTGAATAATTCACTAAACTTAATTTCAACATAGATTTATTTCATTGTTATATTTGCTAACTTATTTCTTACACAATTACATTCATTTGCTGTCTATTATCGCTAACTTATCTGTTTTTACACACATAACTATTTCGTATCTATTTATGTTAACTCAATTTCAACACACGCATTTATTTGCTAGTTATATTTGCTAACTCATTTCTTACACATCTATATTAATTTGCTATCTATTATTATTAACTCATCTATTTTTACACACATAATTATTTGCTATTTATATATGTTAACTAATTTTCCACACATATATTTGCAATCTCTATCCGTTAACTAATCTACACATATTTCTTTGCTACTCATATTCGTTAACTCATTTTCTCTACACCTAAATTTGGTATCTATATCAATTAACTTACTTTCCACACCCATTTCTTTGGTATTAAATTGGTTGGTAGGTTAGCGCTGACAAGGGAGCGCGAAGACCCAGTAACCCAGAACGGCGCGGGTTGCTTACTGGTCGCTATGTATTTGCTTATTCTTGGGTTGTGTAGTAGATGCGTGCCAGTCTCTTCTTCTTCTTCTTCTTCCTCTTCTTCTTCTTTCTCCTCTTCCTTCTCTTCTTCTTTCTTTCATTCCTTCTTCCAGTTTTCTCCGTTTTATGATTCCTTTCCAGTTTCTTCTTCTTCGTCCTCCTCCTCTTCGTCTTCTGCTTCTTCTTCTTCTTCCTCTTCTTCCTCCTCCTTTCACTACCGCCTTTCTCTGACACTGCTCATCTTCTTCAAGCACGGTCACCTCTCTTCTTCTTCCTCCTCCTCCTCCTCTTCCTCTTCCTCTTTGCTACATGACCGCCTGAATCTTCTTGCTTTTCTTTTCTTCTTCTTAATGACTTTGAGCAAATTTTTCTTCTTTTCTTTCTTCTTCTTCTTCTCTTCGTCTTCTTCCTCCTCCTCCTCCTCCTCTTTCCACACCCTTTTTCAATATTGTCTTTTACTTCTCCTCCTCCTTCTAAGTCAATATTAGTTTTTCTTCATTCTGCTTATTTTCTTTTTCTTAATCTTATTTCTTTGTTTTCTCTTTCTTCTTTATTTCTTCCTTTAGTCCTATTTCTAATCTCTCTCTCTCTCTCTCTCTCTCTCTTCTTTACTCTCTCTCTCCTTTTTTTTTCCTTCCTTCATTCCATCCTTTCTTCTTTCGTTTCCTCTCCTCTTCTTCTTCGCTTTTTACTCATTTCCTTCTTGTCATTTTTACTATTGTTTTATTTTATTTATCTTTTATTTCCTATTTTATTTCTTCTTTTCTATTTCTTCTCCCTCTTCTTGTTCTTATTGTTCTTGTTCTTCTCCTTTTCCTCCTCTTCCTTCCGTTTCTCTGTTTTTTATTCTTTGCAAATTCCTCCTCCTCCTCCTCCTCCTCCTCCTTCTCCTCTTCATCTTCCACTTCCTTCTTCCTCCTTCTCTTCTTTCCTTCCTTCCGTTTTCAACAGTCTCAATTCCTTGCAGCTTCCCCCTCCTCCTCCTCCTCCTCCTCCTCCTCCTCCTCCTTCTTCTCTTCCTCCTCTCTTCCTTCCTTCCTTCCTTCCTTCCGTTTTCACCAGTCTAAATTCCTTGCAACTTCCTCCTCCTCCTCCTCCTCCTCCTCCTCCTCCTCCTCCTCCTCCTCCTCCTCCTCCTTCTCCTCCTCCTCCTCCTCCTCGGCCTGAAGCGAGTTGTTTTCACCCAGTACATCCGGGACGAGACCCCATTGGCTGAGGCCCAAGAGGAGACAGGGCGCAGGAGCCAATCAGAGGGCGGAATGACCGACGCATGGGGCAGGGAGAGCGCTGATTGGCTGATCGGGTGGGCACGTCTGGGCTCGTCCTATATATAAGGGGGGAGTGCCAAGAAAGGGGGGGGAGGAGGGGGGAAGGGGCGTTTGTGTGGGGGGGGGGGTACGTGTGTGAGGGGGAGGGGGGTCAGTGTGTGTGTGTGTGTGTGTGTGTGTGTGTGTGTAAGTACGAGTGGAAAGAAGGAAGAAAGGAAGGAAGGAAGGAAGGGAAAAGAAAGGGAATGAGATTAGGAAAAGGAGGAGGAGGAGGGAGGGAGGAAGGAAAGAAAGGAAAGAAAGGAAGATATGAAGGAAAGAGGACGAAAGGGAAGGAAAGGGAGAAAAGGAAGAAATCAGAAAAAAAGGAGGAAGAGAGAAAAGAAAGAACGATGGAAGAAAATGGAAAAAGGAAAAGAAAGGATATGTCTGTCTGTCTGTATGTATGTACGTATATAAGTATGTATGTATGTATGTAGGTAGGTAGGTATATATGTATGTATGTGGTCTTATATTCTCTTAAATCACATGAATAATAAGTAAAAAAAATGACCCCATACTTTAATTCATATTGACGAAAAAAAAACAGAAAAGAGGGAGAGTAGGAAGAAAGAAGGAAGTAGAGGAAGAAGAAGAGGGAGAGAGCAAGGGAGAGAAAGAGGGAGGGAGAGAGGGAGGGAGGGAAGAAAACTAAACACAAGGTTGGTTGAAATATTTACAAAAACTAGACTAGGAATGAGGTTACTGACTCGCCGTGTACGTGTCTGTGTGTACCTGTGTGTGCGTGTGCGTGCGTGCGTGTGTGTGTGTGTGTGTGTGTGTGTGTGTGTGTGTGTGTGTGTGTGTGTGTGTGTGTGTTTTACTTACGTTAAGAGACAAATTACAATAAAAATGAAGGGAAGAGAGAGAGAGAGAGAGAGAGAGTATTGGACAAGGACGGAATGGCAAGGGGTGATAAAGGGTGCTCTCTCTCTCTCTCTCTCTCTCTCTCTCTCTCTCTCTCTCTCTCTCTCTCTCTATCTCTCTCTCTCTCTCTCTCTCTCTCTCTTTCTCTCTCGTCCCTTTTACTCTGGCTTTTACGTGTGAAAATGAAACACACACACACACACACACACACAGACCCACACACACACACACACACACACAGTCTTGGGAGGTTACACGCCAATTTGACCATGTATGTATGAACGTATGTATGTATGTATGTGTGTATGTATGTATGTATAACTGAACGAAAGATGCACACACAATCATACAAACACTTTCTCTCTCTCTCTCTCTCTCTCTCTCTCTCTCTCTCTCTCTCTCTCTCTCTCTCTCTCTCTCTCTCTCTCTCTCTCTCTCTCTCTCTCTCTCTCTCTCTCTCAGCATCCACCATCTCCTAGTAACACAACCTGGATTTAACGACTCCATATGTGTGTGTGTGTGTGTGTGTGTGTGTGTGTGTGTGTGTGTGTGTGTGTGTGTGTGTGTGTGTGTTCCTTTTTTTTATATTCTGTTTACGCAATTCTTTAATGCTCACCCATCCCATTATTTTTTTTATTGAGGGTGAGAAAGTTAATATGGGAAGGGTGATGATGGTGTGGGAGGCTGTATAGAGAGGTTGATGGTGGGGGGGGTAGTGGTGGTGGTGGTGATGATGGAGGGGATTGGGGGGACGGGGGGGGGGGGGGGGTAGAAAGGCCCCAAGCTCGAGAAAGTGTTCGTTTTGTGAGAGAAAACACACACACACACACACACACACACACACACACACACACACACACACACACACACACACATCTCTTTTTACGAGCTTGAGTGCCCATCTTTAAACAACTGCAATAAGATAAAAAAAAAATTACCTATGTAGAAGTAGTAGTAGTAGTAGTAGTAGTAGTAGTAGTAGTAGCTGTAGTAGTAGCAGTAGCAGTAGTAGAAGTAGTAGTAGTAGTAGTAGTAGTAGTAGTAGTAGTAACCTTTAACAATCAACCACTTTACTAATACTACAACCAAAAAGAAGTACAAGAAAAAATAAGAACATCAACAACAATAACAACAACAAAAACAACAACCACACTATCAAAAAGTAAACAAACCACAGACCACGTGACCACCCGCCAAGCCAAACATGTCGCAACACGTTACACACAACCCCCTCATTTGGACGCGTTACGCCGCCCCGTCACGTGAGCTATTCGGATCACCTGACCACGGAAGCGGAGGAAGCGTTAAGCCCTAGTTGTGCCGTTAGTGCAGGTGACATAACCGCGTGTGTGGGTGTGTGCGTGCGTGCGTGTGTGTGTGTGTGTGTGTGTGTGTGTGTGTGTGTGTGTGTGTGTGTGTGTGTGTGTGTGTGATGATTTCCCATACTCTTCATAAACTTATTTTCTTTTTAATCTTTTTTTCTTTGCATTTGTTTCGTAATATAAATAAATAACAAATAGGTGGTTCTTCTTCTTCTTCTTCTTCCTCTTCTTCTTCTTCTTCTTTTTCTTCGTCTTCTTCTCCTTCTTCTTCTTCTTCTTCATCTTCTTTTTCCTCTTCTTCTTCTTCTTCTTATTATTATTATTATTATTATTATTATTATTATTATTATTATTATTATTATTATTATTATTATTATTATTATTATTATTATTATTATTATTATTTTCTAACACGTCGCTTCCACTCTCTTATATAACTATTAATTTCGACTTTTTATTTACATGGAAGTCAACACAAATTACAACACATAAACTTTCATAAACTCTTCTAACCACTTTTGAGTATCATCATTTCTTCACACTAATAATAATAATAATAATAATAATAATAATAATAATAATAATAATAATAATAATAATAATAATAATAAAATAAAGTTAAGTGCGGTCCATGTTGTAATATCTAAACTATATAATATGGCACTCTCTCTCTCTCTCTCTCTCTCTCTCTCTCTCTCTCTCTCTCTCTCTCTCTCTCTCTCTCTCTCTCGCCCTTAATTTTCACCTCAGCGCGCTCCATTCCTCTATAATAATGATAATGATGATGATGATGATGATGATGACAAAAGAACGGAACTTATGTGACATCGTGGGAGAATTTAACGGTCTGGTAGTAGTAGTAGTAGTAGTAGTAGTAGTAGTAGTAGTAGCAGTAGTAGTAGTAGATAATCGTGTATACAGAATCGAACCCATTACAATTCCTTTCTTCCAAGCTTCCTCTCTCTCTATTCTTCCTCCCAATCCTCCTTTCTTATACCTTCCTTCCTTTCCTCTCTTCCTTCCTTCCTCTGTTTCATCCTTTATTGAGAACGGAAGGGAACTGCATTCAAAGGTTAAAATGACTTCCTACAATTTTTCTTCCATTCTTTTCTTCTATTCGTTCTTTTCTCTTTTATCCCCATTCTCTCTCTTTTATTCCCATTCTCTCTCTTTTCTCTTTTATTCCCATTCTCTCTCTTTTCTCTTTTATTCCCATTCTCTTTTCTCTTTTATTCCCATTCTCTCTCTTTTCTCTTTTATTCCCATTCTCTCTCTTTTCTCTTTTATTCCCATTCTCTCTCTTTTCTCTTTTATTCCCATTCTCTCTCTTTTCTCTTTTATTCCCATTCTCTCTCTTTTCCTCTCTTTTCAAGTTGTTAATCTCTTCCTCTATCAGCTTGTCACCCATTCCTCTTACGCAGCTTCCTCTTTTTTTTTTTTCATTCTCTCTTCGATCTTCAATTTCCCTTTTCTCTCTAAATTTAAGGCCCATTCTACTGTCTGTTGCTTTCTGTTCCTTTTCTCTCTAAATTTAAGGCCCATTCTACTGTCTGTTGCTTTCTGTTCCTTTTCTCTATCTCTTTTTTTAGTAATGGAAAAGGCAAAAGAACAAAAAATATCTATCTGTCTATCTATTGAGTGAGTTTTTTTTCTCTTTCTTGGTTTTTCTTCAATTTCCCTTTTCTCTCTAAATTTAAGGCCCATTCTATTGTCTGTTGCTTTCTGTTCCTTTTCTCTATCTCTTTTTTTAGTAATGGAAAAGGCAAAAGAACAAAAAATATCTATCTGTCTAGCTATTGAGTGAGTTTTTTTTTTCTTTCTTGGTTTTTCTTCAATTTCCCTTTTCTCTCTAAATTTAAGGCCCATTCTAATGGAAAAGGCAAAAGAAAAAAAATCATCTAATTTAAGGCCAATTCTTTTGTCTGCTTTCTTTTATTCTCTTTCTCTATCAATCTCTTTTTTAACGTAAACAAAAGAACAAAAATATCTATCTATCTATCTATTGAGTGAGGTGTTTTTGCTTTCCTTCCTGTCTTTTCTTCAATTTCCCTTTTCTCCTTAAATTTATGGCCTATTCTTTTGTCTGTTGCTTTCTATTCTTTTTCTCTATCTATCTCTTTTTTAACGTAAACAAAAGAACAAAAATATCTATCTATCTATCTATTGAGTGAGGTGTTTTTGCTTTCCTTCCTGTTTTTCTCTTCATTTCCCTTCCTCCTATTCTTCCTCTATCTCCTCTTCTACTTCTTCCTGTTATCTATCTGTTTCTATCTATCAATCTATCGTATGAGGCTCCTCCGTTTTCCTTCCTCTCTTTTTTTACTTGTTTCCCTTCTTCCCATTTTCGTTTCTTCTTCTTCCTCTTCCTCTCATTCTCCCAGGTAAGCATGATGGACAGGTCAGGTGATTTTGGTAACCCACTCCACATCCGGGTAACCTCTCTCTCTCTCTCTCTCTCTCTCTCTCTCTCTCTCTCTCTCTCTCTCTCTCTCTCTCTCTCTCTCTCTCTCTCTCTCTCTCTCTCTCTGTATGTGTGTTTGTATGTGTGTGTGTGATCTTACTCTCTCCCCATCTATATTTTACGGCCGTACACACACACACACACACACACACACACACACACACACACACTTTCCCTCCATCTCTCTCTCTTTCTCTTTCTTCTCAATCATCATTATGGAGCAAAGCATCTCTCTCTCTCTCTCTCTCTCTCTCTCTCTCTCTCTCTCTCTCTCTCTCTCTCTCTCTCTCTCTCTCTCTCTCTCTCTCTCTCTCTCTCTCTCTCTCTCTCTCTCTCTCTCTCTCTCTCTCTCTCTCTCTCTCTCTCTCTCTCGTATTAGTATGCAGATCACAAACCTTTAAGATGATGTTTGTATCCTCGTCACATTATTTTCCCTTTGTATGTTAATATCAAACATTACTTTCGCTGTCCAAAGATAACATACAAGAAAATAATGGAAGACAATTTATAGGAAGCAAGACGAAAGGTGTACAACTTAACATCAACCGTAACAAAAACAAAACAAAACAAAACAGTCAACAGTTGCATAAAGTATATAAACGCGAATGATATTACCTTATGAGTATTAGTATGAGTAGTAATAGTAGTAGTAGTAGTAGTAGTAGTAGGAGGAGGAGGAGGAGGAGGAGAAGGAACCAGGTAAAACTTATGGCCTTTACCTTTTAGCAGTGGAGGTGACTGACACATGGCCGGTAGTGAAGGTGGTGGTGGTGGTGCTTGCAGTGGTAGTGGTGGTGGTGGAGGATGGGGTATACGGGGGGGAAGGTTCAGCCCATCCCACCGTGGCTATGTGAAGGTGTGGCCTCGAGAGCTGACCTAAGCCACCTGCGTCTCACCTGTCCCTTCACACCTGCTCCAATCACCTGCGAGAGTAAATAAATCATAACGTTAGAATCATCAAAGAAAATCACCTGAATTAAGACATAAGTACAAAATAAACTCTCTACATTCAGTTCAGCAATAACATGTATATACCCAAAACATTACATTCTTGGATAGCACCTTCGAAAGTATACATTGAAATCAGCATCCCTCCTTCTACTTCATTTCCTCCTTCTTATAAATGATTCTCTTTCAAGTGGGGAGCGTCAAGACAGTTTTAAAATTAACTTCAGTGTTTTTGAGGTAGATCTTCTCTTGCCATGGAAATAAAGAAACGTATTAATTTTATCTCCTATAAGTAATGCGAAAATAAATAAGAAATGCGATCGTTTGAGGTAAAAGAGAATGACCCAACACATTTTTCAGTATTAACTTTAGTATTTTTCGTGTATCTTCTCTTTTCCTGTATTGTAAGCCACGTGCCACAGTTCCATTTCCCAGCGCATTTTCAGTATTAACTTCACTATTTTTCGTGTATCTTCTCTCTCCTGTAAAATAAGAAACGTGTCACACTTGTATTTCTGCAACATCAAGGGAGGCAGCTCAAGGGCAAAAAACAAAACCACAAACAAACAAACAAAAAGCCCTCCATTCGCTCCTCAGACAAAACAAACAAGAACGATAAGCCAGAAAAGCGGTCAATTTCTCTCGCCTTTATGTCCCGTTAAAACAAGTGAAAAATGTGATCGTTCGAGGTAAGAGTGGACGACCGAGCTTCAGTTTAAGGGGCGAACACACGGAGTCGGGCACCGCGGCATGACTCCTCACCTTTAGTATACCTGGTTGGGGCAGGTTAATTACGATGCCTACACGGTTGCCGCACCTGTGAACTTGACTGTGACTTTGACCTCGCTTCCTACTCTTCCTCTTCCTCCTCTTAGTATTCCTCCTGTTGCTCCATTTACATTTTCTTTTTTTATTCCTGTTTGATTTTTTTTTTCTCTTCCTTCAGTTTTAGTTTTATGTGTCTCTTCCTCCTTCTTTTCTTCCTCTTCTTATTCTTTTTCCTCCTGTTTCTCCCTTTCCATTCTCTTCTTTTATTCCTGTTTTCTTTTTCTTCTTTCTTCTTTTTCTCTTCTTTCAGTTCTCGTTTTATTTCTTCCTCTCATCTTCCGTTTCTTTTCCTCCTCCTCCTCCTCCTCCTTCTTTTTCATCATTTTTCTTGGTATATTTACAACTATTTATCTTCTTCTCCTTCTCCATCTCTTTTTTCTCTCATTTTACACCTTATTTTCGTTCTCTTTCCCCATTTTTCTTCCTATTTTCTTTTTCATTCTCATTTCGTGCACTCCATATAGTTTTTCTCTCTTTTCACACTTCCTTTCTTATGGCTAACGTTACTATCCTTCTTTCTCTTCCTCTACAATTTATATATCCTGTTAGAATTAATTATCTCTTTCTTCTCCTTTTGACCCATATGATCCATGCTTAATATTCCTCTACGTCTCCTCCTCTTCCTCTTCCTCCTCCTTCTTTTCCTTAACCGGTGCAGGGGGAGAGAAAGTGTCTTGTGAGGTCATACGGGTCACTTTGTTCTCGTCTCTGGTTTCTGCTTCTCGTGTTCCCTACATAGCACCACGCCGGACACACACACACACACACACACACACACACACACACACACTTGGGTTGACATGAGAGAAAAGATAGACATAAGGAAAGAGAGACATGGATTGAACGAAAGTAAGGACAGGAAAACATAGGAAGAATAAAAGAAAAAGATCACACACACACACACACACACACACACACACACACACACACTTGGGTTGACATGAGAGAAAAGACAGACATAAGGAAAGAGAGACATGGATTGAACGAAAGTAAGAAGGACAGGAAAACATAGGAAGAATAAAAGAAAAAGATCACACACACACACACACACACACACACACACACACACACACACACACACACACACACACACACATTTGGATTGACATGAGACTGAGAGAAAGGAAAGACATAAGGAAAGAAAGACACATGTGGATTGAACGAAAGTAAGAAGGACAGTAAGATAGAAAGAATAAAAGAAAAAAGATCACACACACACACACACACACACACACACACACACACTTGGGTTCACATGGTTAAGGGAAGGAATGCTTTAAGATGCTACAAATTCTTTTTCTTCACTTCTAACAACAAATATTTTTAAGAGTCAACGGATGCTAGACTGCGTGGAATTTCTGGAATATAGTTTTTTTTATATATAATCGCTGATAGAATATGTATAATAAGTCCTGTTTTTCAAGATGCAATAGCTGTTATCTCCCTGCTATTCGTCAAAGAGGGATTTTCATAATAGTTAAGTGGGAAGTTTTTTTTTTAAACTGCAAAACTTCACTTCAGTAACCAAATTATATAGTAACACCCCTTTATAAATGTTAATTGATGATCTAACTCAAGAAACATGAGCATTATAAGGTAGTTTAAAAATTTTGAGGTTACGTTTATGATCGGCGCAAGGCGATAGTGTTTTGTCTCATTTTGTAAACAAGAGCACGTGTTCCAGCACACGCTTGGGTTCACACGGTTGCGCAAAGAGAAGAAATGACTCAAAATACTAATAATTGGTTTTCTTCACGTCATGCTAACTGATGCGAGGCTAACAAATATTTCTTAGGGTCTACTCACTGCTTACAATAGAGAGAAGGGAATTGGAAAGACTGCCACACGATACATTAATCAGAGCAAGTTGACGACACTGATAAAAGAAATTATTTAAAATACTAATAATTGTTTCTCTTCACGTCATGCTTACTTATGCGAGGCTAACAAATATTTCTTGAAGAGTCTACTCACTGCTTACAATAGAGAGAAGAGGATTGGAAAAACTGCCACACGATACATTAATCAGAGCAAGTTGACGACACTGATAAAAGAAATTATTTAAAATACTAATAATTGTTTCTCTTCACTGCGTTCTAACTTATGCGAGGCTAACAAATATTTCTTAGGGTCTACTCACTAACACAAAGAGAAGGAAGAAGAAAAGACCCACGATACATTCAACAGACCAAGTTGACGATAAAAATAACAATAACAATAAAAAACACCCACAATGACACCATACAACAAATCATATAAACCAATACATACCTACGTTTGTGTCATGTAAACCCAAATAAAAACATATAAATTCCACACAGACAAATTTCAACTCACTTCCATACATACAATTATAAGAACAGCCTTCCACCATCACACAACCGCCCCCTTTCACACGCCTCATCCCGCCTTGCTTTCGCTTCCTCGCCTTATCTGGGGCTCCGGGGGGCGAGGAGGAGGCTCAGGGCACCTTCTTGCAACCAGTTTTTAGCCGCAGCGCACCAGGAGCGAGAAACAGCGGCGGAAAACTCGACCCGACGCGCCGCACTTTCCCTGACTAACGTCCAAAACCGTTGCCAGATTATCGTACTCAGAGCCGCGTATTTACCGGTTTCTGACGCCTAACTATTGCCAAGAAACATCAGGATCTAACTCTTTTAACGATAACTATAAATGAGTTTCGTTATTGGAGCCCAGAAGACAGTTTTGGGGTAGGAAGTCGGGAAATATAAGCGGCTGTGTACGACAATCTGGCAATGTTGACGTCCATGGCTCAGTGCAACTCTGCCAGATTGTCGTACTCAGCCTCCTGTTTCCCAATTTCCGACACAAAAACTGCCTCCTCGACCCATATAACTACCTTCATATATAGTTAACATTAAAATGGTTAATTATTGGTGCCTTTTCGCAATAGCTATGGTTCAGAAACAGGTAAATACGAGGCTCTGAGTACGATAATCTGGCAACCGTGGCTCAGTGGTTTCTTCCGCTTTCTGATCGGGGTGACATATCCGCGCTGGTTCACTTATAGTTTTTCCTTTATTTATTTATTTATTTTTTTTTTTTGCGTGGAGAGTTGACCTTTTGCGTTGGTTTGAGTGGGTTTGTTTATTGTTTACAGCGCGGTTTATTGTATTTATTGTAATTGAAGTGACCTTTCCAGATTCATTTTTCTTTTTTTTTTCTGTCCTTGCTTAGATTATTTACTTTTTGCATCTATTTCACTGGATTTTTATATTCAATGAGATTTTTTGGCTTTCAGTGTCCAAATACAACTTTTCTCATTGCTAGAACACTAAACCACTAAATACCTACTGTGAAATTCGATAAGTTTACATAAGGTTACAATTTCGTCTTTTTGCTCAATTTCTTCTTTTGTATTTCCATTGCCATAGCTCAAATACACATAACATCTGCAACAATAAACTATCAATCAATCAATCAATAACTTCAATATAATCCTCTCACCACTACCAAAAAACACGCAGAAATTCCACAAATCACTAAAAACTCCGAGATTCAAGAAGTAGTTTCGTATTTCCATTGTCACACCTCAAATACACATAACATCTACAACAATAAACTATCAATCAATCAATCAATAACTTCTATATAATCCTCTCACCACTACCAAAAAACACGCAGAAATTCCACAAATCACTAAAAACTCCAAGATTCAAGAAGTAGTTTCGTATTTCCATTGTCACACCTCAAATACACATAACATCTGCAACAATAAACTATTAATCAATAAAACAGTCAATAACTTCTATATAATCCTCTCACCATGACCAGAAAATACAAATAAAGTCCACAAATCACTAAAAACTCTGAGATTCAATAATGAGTAGGTGAGTGTGGTTATCTCTCCCTCTCTACCTATCTATCTATCTATCTATCTCTACTTATTTACCAGAGAGGGGGAGAGAGAGTAGAAGGGAGAGAAAGAGAGTAGCAATAAAGGGAGGAATCAGGGAGAATAAATAAATGGAAAAAAGAGAAAGAGAGAGAGAGAGTATAAAGGGGAATAAGGAATGGAAGGAATAGAAGAAAGAAAGGATATGGCCGCGATTAGGGGGCACTCAAACAAAACCCAAGATACCATTTCCAAGTCCTTATTTTACGGGTTTCTTGTGTCCAGGGGAGGCAGCGGCGTTCTCTCATGGTACAAAACGATCTAATAATTTGAGACACGAGATTATGGCCGGGGTAGGGAGCGCAAAAAGCCGTCTATGTTTGAAAATGCTGTTCAAGTCTTGTGGCTGTGGATGATTCAGTGTGGGATGCCTCATAGCTGCTTTCTCTCTCTCTCTCTCTCTCTCTCTCTCTCTCTCTCTCTCTCTCTCTCTCTCTCTCTCTCTCTCTGTTTTTTTTTATCGATTCTCTTTGTTTTCTTTTTTTCTACCTTCTTTCTTCTTTTTCGTCCCTGTCTTCCTTTCTCTTCCTCTTTGCTGTTTTCCTTCTTGTTTTCTGCCTTCTTTCTTTATTTTTCCCTTCTTCCTTTCTTCTTTTTCTTCCTTTCTCTTCCTCTTTGCTGTTTTCCTTCTTGTTTTCTGCCTTCTTTCTTTATTTTTCCCTTCTTCCTTTCTTCTTTTTCTTCCTTTCTCTTCCTCTTCGCTGTTTATTACTTTCTTCCTCATTATCTTCCCTCTTTCTTCCTATCTATCCTTTCTCTTCTTCTTGGTCTCCCTTTTCTTCCTCTTCTTCTCATCCTCTGTTTCTTTCTTCCTCTTTTGGCTTCCTCTGTCTTCCTGTTTTCCTTCCTTTCTTCCATTCTTCCCACTTTCTCCCTTTCTTCCTTTTCTTGTCCGTGCATCCTCCTCCTCCTCCTCCTCCTCCTCCTCTTCCTCTTCCTCTTCCTGTCTTGCGTGGGTGTACAAGATGGCACTCAATTCGTGACTGTTTTTACTTCATCCACTTTCTCTTGTATCTTTAAATTTGGTCTTATTCCCCAAACGCTTGCCAAAGACTACCTACCTACCCACTCTCTCTCTCTCTCTCTCTCTCTCTCTCTCTCTCTCTCTCTCTCTCTCTCTCTCTCATCTTCGTTTAAGGCGCCATTGCTATTTTTGGTCCGTTTTCTCATCACCAAGCGGTCAGGCACTCCTTAATTCCCACTTTCTTTTTCGTTTTCCCGTTTTCTTTTTCTTATTTCGTCATTTTCTTTGTTTCTTCCGTCCTAGTTTTCATTTCTTCCTCGTTTTTTTTGTTTCTTCTTTCCTCGTTTTCTTTCTTCCTTCTTCGTTTTCTTTCTTCCTTCCTCTTTTCCTTTTTGCCTTCCCATTTCTCTTTCTTCTTTGCCCTTTTTCTTCCTTCCTTTCTTCCTTCCTATTTTTTTCTTTCTTCTTCCTTCTTGTCTATCCTTCTTTCCCTCCATTCTTTAGTTAACCTCTCCTCCATCCTTTCTTCATCCCTTTTAAGGAGAAACTCAACTAAAATAAAAACGGAACAGATTAACCGAGGCTTCCAAAGTGATTTCTCGTGTTTATAAGATATACATCGATCGTTTCGCCGTAAATTCCATCACCGGGTTAAGAAAAAGCGTAGAAAATGGTTTGGCTGAAGGGTAGAAAGTCCCATTACGTGGATGTATACTAGCGCGCTGACATCATGGCTAAGAAATCTCTCCCGTGCGCCAATATAGTTAGTCCACCCTAAAAAGATTAATATAGAGAACAGGAAAACAATTAGCTATGTGGTTACTTAGAAATTTCTCTCGTGCCCCAAGATGGTTAAGTCCACCCTAAAAAAGATTAATATAGAAAATAGGAAAAGAATTAGCTACGTGGTTATTTAGAAATTTCTCCCGTGTGCCAAGATAGTTAAGTCCACCCTAAAAAGATTAACACAGAAGATAGGAAAAAAATAGCTATGTGGTTGGGTTAGGTTAGGTTAAGTCCACCCTAAAAAGATAAACATAGAGAACAGGAAAATAATTGCTTACGTGGTTATCTCTCCTTCTATCTATCTATCTATCTATACTTATTTACCAGAGAGAGAGAAAGAGAGTAGAAGGGAGAGAAAGAGGGAAGCAACAAAGGGAGGAATAAGGGAGAATAAATTGAAGGAAAGAAAAAAAGAGAACGAAAGAGAGCAAAAAGAGGGATAAATAGAGAGAAATAAGAGAAAGAAAGGAAATGAAAGGAAAATGAGAGAGAGAGAGAGAGAGAGAAAGTATCGCACACAAAGTAGGTGTTACACGTAATGAAATAATGACGCAATGACGAATGAATATTGAAATTTTACGAGTCACTGAAAATGGCTGTGCGTGGTTATGTAAGCGTGTGTGTGTGTGTGTGTGTGTGTGTGTGTGTGTGTGTGTGTGTTTTCGTTTTTTTTATTATATGTTTATTTTCTTCCTTTTCTTATTTTTTCTTTCGTTTATTTCCTTCGCTATCTATCTTTTTTCCCGTTCTTTCTTCCTTCCTTCCGTCCTTCCTTTCATTCCAACTATCTTTGTGCTTCCTTCCTTCCTTCCTTTCTCCTTTTTCTTTCTTCTTTTTCGTTCACTTTCATTCCATCTTTCCTTCTATCTGTTCCTTCTTTCCTTTCTCCTTTCTCTTTCTTCTTCTCTATCCTTATACACACCTACATATGCCCTTAACACTTTCAATCCAGCTTTCTTTCTCTCCTTCCTTCCTTCATTTATTCCTCTTCTTTCTCCTTTCTCTTCTTTTCTTCTTTGGACACTTTCATTCCAGCTATCTTTCTCTCCTTCCTTCATTCATTCATTCCAATTCTTTCTCCTTTCCCTTCTTTTCTTCTTTGGACACTTTCAATCCAACTTTCTTTCTCTCCTTCCTTCATTCATTCATTCCACTTCTTTCTCCTTTCCCTTCTCTTCTTCTTTGGACACTTTCATTCCAGCTTTCTTTCTCTCCTTCCTTCCTTCATTCATTCCTCTTCTTTCTCCTTTCCCTTCTCTTCTTCTTTGGACACTTTCAATCCAGCTTTCTTTCTCTCCTTCCTTCATTCATTCATTCCTCTTCTTTCTCCTTTCCCTTCTCTTCTTCTTTGGGCACTTTCAATCCAGCTTTCTTTCTCTCCTTCCTTCATTCATTTATTCCTCTTCTTTCTCCTTTCCCTTCTCTTCTTCTTTGGGCACTTTCATTCCAGCTTTCTTTCTCTCCTTCCTTCCTTCATTCATTCCTCTTCTTTCTCCTTTCCCTTCTCTTCTTCTTTGGACACTTTCAATCCAGCTTTCTTTCTCTCCTTCCTTCCTTCCTTCGTTTTCTTCCTCCTTTCCTTTCTCTATTGGACACTTTCATTCCAACCTTGCTGACCCATCCTTTCTCCCTTCTCACTTTCCTTCCTCACACACACACACACACACACACACACACACACACACACAGCTGGTTTCACATCACATAAGGACATCACATCACTTGACATGCACTCCTTCCCCTATCCTGACACACGTACAAGCATCTCCTCCTCACCTATCCCTCCCAAATCGGCATTCAGTCCGTATCGAAGACTGCCATAACCTGCTTTCTCTTCCTTCTCCCTCGTTTCCCATTCCCCGAGTTTCTTCTCCTTTGTATACATCTGGACGCTTCCCAACAGATGAAACCTTGTAGGAGAATCTAAACACTGACACACGTTCCTGCTTTCTCCTATACTGTTTTGTTGTTTGTGTTTGTTTTTGTGGTTGTTTTAATGTCTCATCTTCAGGTACTTGTTTAGAAAAGCTTCCGAAATGTTGACCACTTTTTTTTTTTTTATCTCGTTTCATGTTTTGTGTTTTTTTTTTTAGTGTCTCATCTTCAGGTTCGTGTTTAGGAAAGCTACCGAGGCCTGGAGATTAATGTTGTTGTTTTCGCTTCGGACATAAATACTGATTGGTTTTGTATGCTAATGTTTTTTTTTTTTTTTTGTGTGTGTGTGTGTGTGTAAGGTGATCAGAGGAGCATAATAGAAGGAGATGGTGAGGGATTACTTGGAAAAAAAAGAAGTTTGAGAAAAAAGTAGAAGTTACGAGATATTAGACGGACAAGTGGAAAAGGGAAAGAGAAAACTTGAATAGAAACATGAATTAAAAAATGGATAAATTGAAAGCCCAACCCACAACTAACTCCCTTTTTCTCTCTCACTAAAAGGAATTTGAGAGAAAAGCAGAAAAGGTTAAGAGAAACTAGATAGACAAGTACTGTGAAAGGGAAAAGAGAAAACTTGAATAGAAACATAACTTAAAAAATGGATAAATTGAAACAGACCAACCATGAACTATTTTTTTCTCTCACATGAATAAATTTGAGAGAAAAGCAGAAAAAAATAAAAGATACTAGATGGACAAGCTGTGTGAAAGGGAAAACGAAACTAAGAATACAAACATGAACAAAAGAAAATGGATAAATGGACCGTATTGGCTATACAGGCAGCGCCACATGTGGCCACTCAACTCTAAGCTGTATTTTCCATAGAGTTCAAGTTATAGACTAGAGTGCGTCTGAGGCTGTATCAGGGATACACGGCCATGATGCCGCCGTCGCCCCAAGCCGATGATTGCACACACTTCACTCTTCCCCGATTTCAGTTTTTCTCCATGTCAAATAATAGAATCAGGAAATCGGGTAGGAGTAAAGTGTGTGCAGTCATTGGCTTGGAGCGGTGGCGGCACCAAGGCCTTTTATCCTGGAGGCAGCCTCAGACGCACTCTAGTACATAACTTGAGTTCTATGGAAAGTACTGCTTTGACAGTTCACTGAGTGGCCACGTGTGGCGCTGCCTGTATAGCCAATACGGTCCATTGAAACAGATCAACCCACAACTAACTCCTTTCTTCTCTCTTTCTAAATAGATAAATAGATTAATAGTTCTTTCTTTTTTATCATATTTTAAGTTTTTTGCCTTTCTTTATTCCTCACTTTCCCTAATTCCATCTTCCTTTCGATATATTGAAAGTAACCAACCCACAACTAACTCTCGTCTCTCTCTCTCTCCCAAGATGTCGCGGCTGGCTCTCGTCCTCGTCCTCGCGCTCTCGGCCTCCGCGAAAGCAGAGGCCGAGGCAGAACCGGACTACCCCGCAGCGCGCCCCCCAACCAGCTACGGCGCCCCCCCTCCCCCTGCCCCCTCGTACGGCCCCCCTCCCGCTCCATCGTACGGCCCCCCTCCTGCCCCCTCCTACGGCCCCCCTCCCAAGCCTAAGAACACTTGCCCCAAGAAGTGCTACGAGAAGACGGTTTATACGACCATTACGAAGACGGCCAAGGAGCATCACACCTCTTGGAACACAAAGAACCAGGTGAGGGAATGGACCGTCTGCCTCCTGGGACGGTTCCGGTGATTTTGTGTTATGGGCTGTCTTCATCTTGGGACGGTTTCAGTGTTTAAGTATTTTAGGACAGTCTTCATCTTTGGACGGTTCCGGTGTTTATGTATGCTAGGACTGTCTTCATTTTGGGACGGTTTTGGTGTTAATGTATTCTAGGACTGTCTTCATCTTGGGACGGTTTTGGTGTTTATGTATTCTAGGACTGTCTTCATCTTGGGACGATTTCAGTGTTTATGTATTCTAGGACTGTCTTCATCTTGGGACGGTTTTGGTGTTTATGTTCTTTAAGGGATTGCCTAAATCTTGAGACGGTTCCGGTGTTTATGTATTCTAGGACTATCTTCATCTTGGGACGGTTTCAATGTTTATGTATTCTAGGACTGTCTTCATCTTGGGACGGTTTTGGTGTTTATGTTTTTAAAGGACTGTCTAAATCTTGGGACGGTTTCTGTGTTTATATTTTCATTCATCTATTAATTGGTCTATTTGAATGGTGTATTGCTGCCTTTTGTTTACTGTTTGTCTATTAAGATCTTAGTCTGTTATTTGTTTATGTATTGTTTTGTATGGTTAATTCATCATCTCCTTTCTCCTCTCTTCTCTCCTTCCTTCTCCTCCTCCTCCTCCTCCTCCTCCTCCTGCAGTACGTGCCCACCACCCTCTACAAGTACATGACGGAAACGCTCTACTACCCGACAACGGTGGTTCAGTACGAGTTCGTGACCCAGCCGCTGCCGGACCAGGTCATCTACGAGACTAAGGTATGGGTGTTGTTAATGTTGTTGTTGTTACTGTTGTTATTATTTCAGTAGTGTTAGTATTCGTATTAATGGTATTAGTATTAGTATAGTATTAGTATTCGTGTTAGTGGTATTAGTATTAGTTTTGGCATAGTATTAGTATTAGTGGTATTAGTATTTGTTTTAGTATTAGTTGTATTAGTATTAGTGGTATTAGTATTAGTATTAGTATTGGTATAGTATTGGTATTCCTATTAGTGATATTAGTATTTGTTTTATTATTATTATTATTATTATTATTATTATTATTATTATTATTATTATTATTATTATTATTATTATTAGTAGTAGTAGTAGTAGTAGTAGTAGTAGTAGTAGTATCATTAGTATTAGTAATAGTAATAGCATCCTCATCACTTTCATCATTATAACAATCACAACCACCACCACCACCACCACGTCTCACCTCCCCCCTTCCCCCAGGTGGCATACAACCAGGACACCATCACCGAGGCTCACATCACCTCGGTCCAGGAGATGATGCCGGGCACGCACTACTACATGAAGACCCTCACCGAGTCACACTATTGCACCCACATCGAACAGGTAAGGCGATGAAGGCACAGGTGAGACACAGCCGCGCGCACACTTCCTCAGGTGAGACACTAATACAGGTACACCCAAAACACATACACCGCAAGGAAAGACACTAATAAAGGAGGATTGATTGATTATTGGGGTGTTCTTTCTTGGCGTCAATAAAAGAGGAGGTAAGACGGTTTTTATACAGGTAAGTACACAGCGTTCAGGAAAGGCGCTAATACAGGTACACCCAAAACACATACACCGCAAGGAAAGAATTATAAAGGAGAAGGTAAGACACTTTTTTTTATACAGGCAGGTACACAGTGTTCAGGTAAAAGCGCTAATACAGGTACAGCCAAAACACATACCCTGCCAGGAAAGACAATAATATAGGAGATTAGAAGCTTTTTTATACAGGCAAGGCACACACATACAGCGTTCAGGTAAGGCGCTAACACAGGTACAGTAAACCCTCGCTTTAACGAACCAATTAAGGGAAGGGGGTGACGTTAAATCCGACAATCCGTTATATCCGATGAATCCAAACTTTTGGTGTATAACGAACTTTGTTGATTATATGAGCTTAAAGTTCGCTATTTCCGACAGTTTTTGTATATAGCAAAGCTTGTTCGTTGTATTAGATAAAAGTTTGTATGCTTATATCCATGCAGTCATAACAAATGCTACACACACACAGGGAAATTAAATCAGTAATTACACATTGGAGACTCCGTTACGCTGCCCCTTTTTAATTAATCACTATATCACATTCTCTCTACCTGGTCCCTAGACACAGGTAACACTAATTAGCTACCTGTCTCCCTTATCAAGCCTCCGTACCTCTCCCTAACTATACAAAGGTACACTAGTTAAACAACCTCAACCTCTCCTCATCTGGTCTCTGCACAGGTAACACTAATTAAGCTACCTGTCTCCCCTATCAAGTCCCCGTACCTCTTCCTACCTGAATCCTATGCAGAGGTACGCTAATTAAACAACCTCATCCTCTCCTCATCTGATGTCTGTACAGGTAACACTAATTAAGCTATCTGTCTCCCCTATCAAGTCCCCGTACCTCTTCCTACCTGAATCCTATATAAAGGTACACTTGTTAACAACCGCAACTTCTCCTCATCTGATCTCTGCACAGGTAACACTAATTAAGCTACCTGTCTCCCCCTATCAAGTCCCCGTACCTCTTCCTACCTAAATCCTATACAAAGGTGCACTCGTTAATCAACCTCAACCTTTTCTCATCTGGTCTCTGCACAGGTAACACTAATTAAGCTACCTGTCTCCCCTATCCAGCCTCCGTACCTCTCCCTAACTATGCTAAGTACACTAGTTAATCAACCTCATCTTCTCCTCATCTGGTCTCTGCACAGGTAACACTAATTAACATACCTATCCCCTTCCACAGGTACCGTACTACGTGACAGTGACGCAGCATGTGTATAAGACGGTGCAGGAGCCTCATTACGTCACGGAGACCAAGGTGGAGCAGAACTACGTCACCGTTACAGAGGACGAGCCCCACTACGTCACCCAGACCCAGTACGAGACCAAGCACCAGTATATGTATGTGACGGTGACGGAAACGAAGCATGGCTACAACACGATTACAAATACCAAGACCGAGCCCATGTACACCACGGTCTGCAAATATGGATACTAGAGGGACTGGACCGTGATTTCTGCTACTACTGCTACTACTACTACTACTACCCTACAACTATTACTATGCTTTAATTAGTTTTGATATTTCTACTACTACTACTACTACTACTACTACTACTACAACTTCTACCCTACAACTATTACTATGCTTTAATTAGTTTTGATATTTCTACTACTACTACTACTACTACTACTACTACTATTACTACTACTACTGGTGCTGCTATAAGTGGTCGTCTACTTCTACTACTACTACTACGACGACTGCTGAAACTATCTCTTTTGTTGGTGTTTCTATAAGTCATCTACTACTACTACTACTACTATTGAAAAAACATTACTACTACTATTCCTGCTCTTCTTGTTGTTTTTGTTACTACTGTTTTTGCATCAATAACTACTACTACTACTACTACTACATCGACTACCATCACCACCAAAACTTCCTATTCTACAACGTTTCAAGCCTCTCATCAAAGTGTTAAAAAGTAAGTATTTCCATGATTTATCTTTTTAGTAATGGAAACTTGGGGTTGAAACATTTTTGTGGTGTATAGCAGAATGGAATAGTCTGAGATGCGGTTTTCTTTATTATTACTATTATTGTTATTTTTTTCATTATTGTTATTAAAGCATTGTCAAGTAGAAGTGATATTTTACTAGTAGAATTAAGGCTTAGTTAGAGGCTTTGATATGCTTGCTATACTATGGCTTTCTTAATTTCTTCTTTCATTTCTTTCTCTTTTTTTCTATTTCTTGTCTTTTCTCCTTTCTTTCCAACACTTTTTTTTTCTCCAAATTTTGTTCATTAATTTTTTCTTTCTTTCAATTATTTTCTTTATTTTCTAGCTCTCTTTCCTTCTTTCTTTGTCTTTTTCTTCCTTACTTTCTTTCCATCTATCTTTTCTTTTTCTTTATTTCATCTTTCGTCCTTTCTTTCTGTGTCTTCTTTCTTTCATTCATTCAACCTTTCTTACTTTTATTTTTATCTAGGTATTCATTCATCAATCTATCTATTTATTTACGTGAACCATTTATTTTCTTCACGTACTAACGCTAATCTTTTTTCCTTCTTTCATTTTGTCTGTTTTTTTCTTCCTTTCTTTCTGTCCAACACTTCTTATTTCCTTTTCTTTCTTTCTTTCATTCATTCTTTTAACCATTTTCTCAACTTTCTTTCTTTCATTCTTTTATTTTCTGTCTTTTTTTCTTCCTTTCTTTCTTTCTAACACTTCATATTTTTCTTTCTTTCTTTATTTCCATCTTTCGTCCTTTCGTTCTTTCTCTGCCGTCTTTCTTTCATTCTTCCTTATTTGTTCTCTTTCTTTATCGAGGTATTTACTTATCTATCTATCTATCTATTTACGTCTACCATTAATTTACATCATATGCAAACTCTAACCTCTCCCTTTTCTCTCCGTCTCCTCCAGATCTCTCCAGTCAACGGAGGAACCAAACAAAACCCACTACAATAATTACCGTATACTATAAGTTCTTCGTATCCTATCCTAGACTTAAATCAGAGTTATTATTTTTTTACGCAGGTGATATCAACGCATGGGGCGGGCACCCTATGTCTTGATCAGTAACCTTAAGTGATGTTATAAGATGTTTGTGCATGTATATGTTTGTGTTTGTGTGTTTGGGCGGGCGGGCGGCGGGCGTCAGCAGGTGTTTGGGCGGCACTGCTCACGTTCAAGACTGTATTTTTATCCCTATGGCGGCGATTCGAGTCCGTGGTGAGTTTGCGACATGTTCCGCGCATGCTCAGACCACACTCCACCTGGGCACGTGTTCTCAGAAGCTTTCGTATCTCACAACACACATTTTCAAAGGCTACAGAGGAGGTTGGTCTTGTCTCCCACGTTCATGATTCAAAAGCTAGCCTTATTAAACTATCACTAGGCTCATTAAACTACCCTTGGAAATACTAACAAAGGAAGTAGTGGTGTTCTTATAAGTCTCAAGTTCATGATACAAAAGCCTTATTAAACTATCACTAGACTAGACGAAGGAGGCAGTGTAGTTCTCAAATGTGTTTTATCACGTTTACTATCCAAAAACCTTATCAAACTATCACTAGACTCGTTAAACTACCCTTGGAAATATTAACATACAGGGGGTTTTCACATTCATGATACAAAAGCCTTATCAAACTATCACTAGACTCGTTAAACTACCCTTGGAAATACTAACATACAGGGGGTTTTCCCATTCATGATACAAAAGCCTTATCAAACTATTATTAGGCTCACTAAACTACCCTTGGGAATGCTGACACAACCTCTCTACCAATGCCTTAATGGATGTAAGTGTAAGCTCGGAAATGTCTGAGAAAATGGGCCCTGGCTAGCGTGTTGGTCGAAGCTCCTATGTTGCAACCAGTTCGATTCCGTGCTGGACGTTGATGGGAGAATAAGCTTTGATCCTCCTCTAAAGACTACTCGATCTTATGTAGGAATGAGACTCGGCTCCAAGGTAGTGTTTTATGCATCCTTGGCTAGCTGGGTCTGGATTCCCTCGTCTCCTAGATAAACCAGTTCGAATCCACGTCGAATTTTGTGTATTTCTGGTTCTCCTAAGATGGCAGATTCGATCACTTAAGGAAGCTACTCGATTCTGCCTCTTGATGCTGTTTTGTTTTTGCTTGGACAGAAGTTTTGAGTCTCCTTAGAGTTGAAGAATCTTTAATTTCCTCATCTTTTTAAGGAGTTTTGGATCTCTGTCAAACCTATTCCCGTTGCTATTTTTTTATTTTATTTGTATGGACAGTAGTTTTGAATTCCCTTAGAAGTCGAAGAACAGTTTCCTCCTCTTTATATAGGAGTATCGGATCCGTCAAGTTTTTTTTTCTCTGTCTACTTTTTTTTTTTTTTTTTTTTTGGTTTGGACAGTAGTTTCGAATTCCCTTAGAAGTCGAAGAACAGTTTCCTCTTCTTCATAAAGGAGTTTCGGATCTTCTGTCAAGCCTCTTCGATCCTCTTTTAAACAGGATTGGATCTGCGTCGAAGTATTGTCATTAATCCTTCAGACATTAGATTCAAGTCCACCAAGAAACGATTCCAAACAGCACTACAAATCCACACTAGGAGACTAATGCATTTGTTTGTCTTTAGGGAGTCCCATGTTCGAATCCGGGCAGAGGTTTCTTAGCTTTTCTCCCACTCCTGTCAGCAGGTTCGAGTGTATTTGATATTATTATTATATTTTTTTACGTTTGGATATACGTACACCCTTGCCAGCACGCGAGGTCCTGTGTGTCTCCCCCTCTGTAATATAGTTTGATGTATGTGTTTGTAAATAAATGTTGTATTCCCCTCCACGTATATTTTTGGACGATGTAGTGTATGCTTTTGTTTTGTAACTTGTATACACGCGACCCCAAACTGTTAGAGCGTAAGGTATACCACACACCAACCCCCTCCCCCATTACCCCACCATTACCACTGTTACTACCCCCTCCTTCGACCCCCTACACTAAGTACCCCCTCCCCTTCCCTCCCTCCTCCCCAGCCACAAAGTATCCAAGCCAGTCGCAATATTACCAATAAACTGATATTTTTTATGTTGTTTGTTGCTCATCCTTATTATTAGCGTTGTTGTCATGGCTACTAGTACTTAACTTTACAACCTTCGTAACAATGGGGGGCGGATCAACCTTCGTAACAGGGGGGGGGGGGCTTCGCCCCTTACGACCAAACTAATGGGGGTGCTTCGCCCCCCTCGACCACCCTAACGGGGGGCTTTGCCCCCCTCGACCCCCCTTCTATTTTACGAAAGTCATTTATTACTGCACTGCATTCAGGGACCTAAAAAGAATCCATATTGAAAGTATTTACTTTGCAAGAGATGACTACCCACTCTTCAATATTACCCCCGAGACGGAACATGAGCTGTAGGCAACTTCTGGCATGTGTACGTCACCCTGGTGGAGACTGGTGCGTGGGGACGTGATACAGAAGGTGTGTGTGTGCACGGTGGAAGGTGTGAGAGTGTGTGAGAGAGGGTGGAGGTGAGAGGCACGGAGACAGACTCAAGAGGGGGTGGAGGCAAAACTATGAACTCATTACCTTATTTCGGCGTCCTGGGAGCTCATGTTTGCACTCGTGGTGGTGTGTAGGGCAGCGGACACTCTGGTAAGCTGGGTTGTTGGCGTGACCTTCCCTCGGCGCCAGGAGCAGGATAAAGGTGGCGTCACACTGGACCAAATCTCTGGCGAGCACGAGCTTTTGCTGGAGGGATGGCTTGCTCCCGAGCTTTTGCTCCTGCGTTTAGCTCGCCGCTTGGACGGGGAGCAGCTCGGCGAGCCGCAAGCAGGCAGTTAAATGAGCCCTTTGGTGCACCGATATGTGAATAATATATATTACCTAGTGTATTGAATCCGTATACCCATGATATTAGGAAACTTATTCACATACTCCTTTTATGTTTGACGGTGTTTGTAATATTTTATAATGTTGAGAAAAGTAGTGTTGGATTTTATTTTGATTTCCAAGACCAAGACCAAGACCGCCCTGGCCAGCTGATATAAACACTCGCCATGGCCACCTCTCCTCGTTCAAAAGTTTACTTGTCCTCCTTCATTGTACACTCTTTGATAGCAGGAGTCAGGGACCATCCCGAGTTATGGGACCACAGCCATCCAGATTTCTGTAAGTTTACGCTGAAGAAAGTTATCATGTTATGATCATAGCTGGGCACGATAACAGAAAACCTTATTCCCGATAACCGATAACTGATAATGAAAAACCTTAACGGCGATAACCGATATTCGTTAACTAGAGATACAAATATATAAGCGATAACCGATAACCGATACCCGATATAAATCCATAATTCCGATACTAGCTAGCGATAAGTCCGATAGGCGAAAACGATACTATATTGATATTTCAGATAGAAAAAACATTGATGAATTCAAATTTTCATTATCTGTATTTTAGGAAACTTACAAAACCTTAAAACCACACGTTGACACGTACATATGGACGGTAATACTAGAAATGCCTGTGCCGGTGTTGTGTCATTTGGCGTCCCCACCGTCAAAAATTGTTTACAAACACTGGTCTCTCGTGAACGGTGTATACTCAGACCAGCAAGCGTAGACCTGTACAGTCTCACAAAGCTTTTAAACCGTAATTAAGAGTTGCTGGAAGGCTGAATCAGACATATAGTACCACTACCACCATCCTCGCTGTTTCTAGAACGACACTCTGTACGAGTTGTATTTATATGTACAGAGTGTCGTTCTAGAAACAGCGAGGATGGTGGTACTGTATGTTTGATTCAGCTTTCCAGCAACTACTCTTAATGTGTTAGCAAGCTTTGTGAGACTGTACAGGTCTACACTTACTGGTCTGACCATGCGCAATTCACGAGAGACCAGTGTTTGTAAACACAAGCGCCAGCTTTTGACGATGGGACACCAAATAACACAACACCGGGTGCCTTCAGTATCATGGCATGCTCACAAACGAATATGGAATATCAAATTTGAGGCTGTGAATAATCATTTTTGGGGCAAAGTTAAATGATTTTTCTCTATGATATATTGATTTTTGAGTAGCATAAAAAATAACCTAGTGTTTTAATTTTCATGGTCTAAGTATGAAATCTCATCACCGAAGATATTTCATACCCCGAAGTTTTTTCATACAACACCGGGCCATGCAGGGAGACAACGTTTTTTTCTGAGGCGGAAAAAAGTAGCGATTATCGCTAGTTTGGTTACAAAAGTAACGAAGATACCGATATATATTTAAACAAGTAGCGGATGGTCGATAATCCGATTTTGTTATCAGCGATAAAGTATCGCGATAACTTATCGCGATAACGCCCAGCTATGGTTATGATGTACACATCATGGGTCTCCCTCCCTTCTCTTCAGCCATGACCGAACCCAGACTCGTATTTTCTTCTTCTGAGCTCGTTGAATAACAGCAAGTAATGCCGTCACAGCTGCACACTTAGCCGTAATGCGAAGCGTAGGTGTAGTAGGCACCATGGTTGAGGCTTTGTTTACAATGTTGCTCGTCGCTCGCCCCTCGTCAGTGTGACGACAACAGTGACTTGCTCGCGAGCAAAAGCTGCCAGCAAGAGCTCGTGCTCGCCAGATTTGGGTCCAGTGTGACGCCAGCTTAACACCGGGACGAACGTAACACCCACTTGCCTGGCCGCTAGCCCCGCGGGGCTCGGACGGAGCCTTGCTCCCCGCCCCCCTGCTCGTTCCTCCCGGAGCCTTCTAGAGGCCCATAGACGCCGGGGGAAGCTTCCAGCATAACAGTATTTTGCAGAGAGACAGTAACACTCTTTACAATACAAGCAGTTCTTGGGGCTTATCTTTCTCAGTTGGTAAATTTGCCAGAATGAACTTTTGTAGGAATTTCCTTGATGCTCCTGTTCCTTTACCATATTTTATGGGAAACCAAGCCTTACAAGATGTAAATAACTATAAAGATCTTGGGGTCAGGGTGGATTCCTCCCTAAAGTTTCACTGGCATGTGAGAGAAATCACTGGCAAGGCTGGAGGCATTGGTTACAGTATTTTAAAGGGTACCCTTTGCAGATCTCCTGATTTCATGAAGGCAGTCTTCGTCTCTCATATTTGCCCTATCTTGGACTTTGCCTCTGTGGTTTGGTTCACTGGCTATACAGGAGACATTAGGCTCTTAGAAAATGTTCAGAGGAGGTGGACTAAGAAAATTGCCGGTTTTCATGATCTGCCATATAGTGAATGTCTCGCTAGATTGAGTCTTTACTTCATTAAAGGAAGGTTGATCAGAGCTGATCTTATTATGGTGTTCAACATTTTGAAAGGGTTTTGTCCAAATCTAGGTCACCTCTTGGTTAGAAATCACAACAGAGACACAAGAGGCCACTCCTTCAAGCTTTTTGTTCCTTATTACAACACTGATGTTCGAGCTCGTTTCTTCTCAGTGCGGGTCATTAGCATTTGGAATAATTTACCTGAATCAGTTGTCGTAGTGAATTCTGTTAATGCTTTTAAACGGCATCTCGACACTTCTCTTGGTCAAATTTTGTATGATTTTGATTGACTGGGTTGTTGAGTATCACTTTGAACTGTAAAATTGTGTCCTGTGCCGTGGTCTCCACTCGGGATTGACAACCTGACTGCTTTTTTAATGAAGAGATTTTCTATTCTCTTTTTCTATTACTCTCTCGGTCCCACACGTCCTCTGCGTGTATCGAAACACATGAGAAATTAATCACAACAAGGAGAGGGTATTCCCCGGCTGCCTGGGATTGAACCCGCGACCAGCGTGACGGGAGAGCCACTCCTTACCGAGTCGGCCAAAGAGGTACCCCACTGGCTAACCGGGTTATGGGAGGTTCGTTCATCAGGCATAGTCGCCGCACTACACGGCTTTCCCCCTATGTAGATTAATTTCTGTGTGTTGAGACCTTTAGACAGTGACCCATTTTGGTGCACTATTTCACAATGTCCCCGTAGAGACATACCTCCAACACTTCCCATTTTCTATCAACCTCGGAGAGCATGAGCCATCACTCTACCTGTTATATTCCTTCGGGGAAATTCAACAGAATCGCAGGAGAGGATGCCCACAGTGTGCCACCAATTTAATGAAGAGATTTTCTATTCTCTCTTTCTATTACTCTCTCGGTCCCACATGACCGATCTGCGTGAATCGAAACACACGAGAAATTAATCACAACAGGGAGAGGGTATTCCCCGGCTGCCTGGGATTGAACCCGCGACCAGCGTGACGGGAGAGCCATTCCTTACCGAGTCGGCCAAAGAGGTATACCCCCACTGGCTAAGTGGGTTATGGGAGGCTCGTTCATCAGGCATAGTCGTCGCACTACACTTTGTCTTGCCACTTGCTCAAGAGTATTATGGCAGTGGTTTGTGTGGCCTTGGTGATGCCACATTAGCCAACCATTAGAACATCTAAAGGACAATCTACTTGCTGTCTTGGTTGGAGGCGTCACTTGATTCTAGAAGGGGTTCTCCCCATCTAGGTAAGAAATCTAGGTGTCCAGATATATTGGAAGGATTACTGTATCACCCATTATACAACAAGCATTATACATAACATTTTTAAACGCGTCACAAGTTTCTCTTCACAAAAACCGGAGCACTGACCTTTCACTTCGTAAAGTCGTCCTGAACATGTACTTTATATTTTTAATCAGAATTCCATATTGGATTATTGAAGGCTTGATCTTCCCTTGCTTCCACCATGTGCCTTACATTAAGATTACAGCTACTTTTCTCTGTCCTCTCTGGCTGTTATCTTGGAAAGATGACAGTGTTGTGTGATATACGTACTTCACCAGTGGCTTTTTTTCAAGCCACTACTGATCATGGTTGCTGTGCTGTACAGTAGTAGCTTAACAAGAATACTAAGGGTGAACTCTTATCATATAGCAGTGGTTCTGTTGGAATTCCTCCTATTGTTCTCAGAGACTGTGGTTCTGTGCCTGCATCCTGCCTGGTATAACATTTTCTGACACTGTCTATCCACATACACATTTCCTTCTTGCTGCAGGTTTGCTTACATTCAACCTGTTAAATTACTAAGAGTGACACCTCTAATCCTTCAAACTATAAACCTATAGCTTTGACTTGTTGCTCTTCTTATATATCGGTATCTATCTATATATCTATCTATCTATCTATCTAGAGAGAGAGAGAGAGAGAGAAAGAGAGAGGTAATTTTATTTATTTATTTATTTATTTTGTTTATTTTATTTATTTTATTTTATTCAGAGCAACAACACAACATGGAAGAGTCAGCTGCTCCCGGGATGGAACATTCTCACCCATCAAAGGTATTATTGACAACTGTGGTAATTGTTGACTTTCATATTTATTTTCTTTATTTTGTGAAAGGTCTTTGATTATCATTATTGTCAGGCTGTAGCGGGAATGAGTAACCTGACTCACCCGTAACATTTAATTTATTAGAGTTTATCGTGCTTACCTTGGTAAGATTATGCCTTAGTACATGATGTCCTCATTGGTGGTAACACTGGGTAAGTGAAGCAGATGGTATAAATATATATGTATCATCTATTCTATCTATTTATATACCTGGCACACTCCCCCTTACGGGGGTAGCCCAAGACAAGGCGATCACACACACATGCACACCACTCTCTTAGCCCACTTAACCTCCAGGCAAGTAGGAGTGAAGCCAAGTTAACTATGCCAGCCATTTTCCAAAATCAGAAACCCTTAAGTAACATGGTGGGACGGTCCTGAAACGAAATCGCCATACCGCTTAATATAAGTAACATTGGCGATCTGATTGGCGATTCCCCAAACTATCCCGCCAACTGATCTGATATTGTTACCTTCGGGTGTCAGGCGTTACTTAATTAAGGCGCTTCACCCGACGGTCACCCGCTTACCCGTAGCAACTAGACCGTCCCATTCTGAGCTGATATTCGACTCGCCCGCCCCGCTGGAGCGGGACTTGCCTGAAAGAGGACCGTGACAGAGCTGAAACCATGATTGGTCACTTAACTTGGCCGGCTGAGCGCTCGACTCTATTAGATGGCTTAACATCGCAAATGCTCGGGAAAGAAGCACAACAGTTGGCATTGGCCACCAAAGTGTCCCCATGAGGCTCAGACACTCAGAAGGACAGAGAAACACGGACAGAGAGGCAGCGAACGGCACAGAGAGACGGACAGAGAGTCATTGACAGATAGAGAGATGGACAGACCCAGCTTGTCCATCACCCAGAAAGATAGAAAGACAGAAGAACAGCCCAACGACTCTCTTTCCTGCCGGAAGGTTTTCCGAACTTGACCCTTAATAAGGCAATCATGTTTACACCTAGTCTTTGAGCTGCCTCGCTGCCTCAAGGGCGAGCGCGTGAGCTGATCGACGAAAGGTTTCGGGAGAAGGGCTGCGCTGCCTCAAGGGGCACTTGAGATGCCTTTCTGCCTCAAGGGCTTGCGCTTGAGCCCACGCAGTCATGAGATGTCCTCCAATATTAGATATAGCTACGCTACACAAGCTTGTATTTTATGTGTTTTGAGTGTCAAGTTTGACGGTGCTAATTATTTGAGACAGGCCGCGCTGCCGCGCGATTTGCTTGCCTCCCTGCCTGAGTGTGAGGGCAGGTGAGTTCCTTATAGTCATAGTTCTTTACCCCAGTGTGTGTAAGGGTATGTGCATCAAGGATACTCTTCTGGGTGGATTATTTCCCACATTCTACTTACCACCAAGGTCAGTCACCCTTCCGGATGAATCCCACACTCCTTACATTCATAGTTCCTTACCCGAGTGTGTGTAAGGGTGTGTGCATCAAGGATACTCTTTTGGGTAGATTATTTCCCACATTCAACTACCAAGGTCACCCTTCCGGATGAATCCCACACTCCTTACATTCATAGTTCTTTACCCCAGTGTGTGTAAGGGTATGTGCATCAAGGATACTCTTTTGGGTAGATTATTTCCCACATTCAACTACCAAGGTCACCCTTCCGGATGAATCCCACACTCCTTACAGTCATAGTTCTTTACCCCAGTGTGTGTAAGGGTGTGTGCATCAAGACTACTCTTCTGGGTGGATTGTTTCCCACATTCCTTACCTTCATAGTTTTTTACCCCAACGTGCCTCGGGTTGTCTCTCTCTCTCTCTCTCTCTCTCTCTCTCTCTCTCTCTCTCTCTCTCTCTCTCTCTCTCTCTCTCTCTCTCTCTCTCTCTCTCTCTCTCTCTCTCTCTCTCTCTCTCTCTCTCTCTCTCTCTCTCTCTCAAACTAACCATACAAACATAATATGAAGCAGAAATCAAAGTATTACTGGAAGACAAACTACATCACGGATGGCTTTTATCACGCCTCGGGTAGTTCTCTCTCTCTCTCTCTCTCTCTCTCTCTCTCTCTCTCTCACACACACACACACACACACACAAACTAACCATACATACATAATATGAAGCAGAAATCAAAGTTTTACTGGAAGACAAAATACAGTACCATCTCGAGTTTCGCGCTATCCGAGTTTCGCGATCCTGGAGTTTAGCGCTTAGTCCTAAATTCTTACCATCACGACTTTCGCGCATTATCGCCACGAGTTTCGCGGTGCTTTGACATGTTCGGGTCACGTCTACTTACCGTCGGCGTCATGCGTGCTACCTTAAAAGGCGGTGTCCAACCATTGGGGCTACGGGCAACCGCGGTTGCCCGTATGCCCAACCGGGAGCGAGTTGGTTGTCCTTATGAATGGAAAACGGTTGTGAGTACGAGCGTGGGTTCGTGGGTACCGAACGGCTGCATGTAAACAAACAGACGACGGCAGTGGCTGAGGAGTGAGGAGCAGTGGAAGATGGACCACCAAGAGACTTGTAAAATGGACTGGCAGAGCTGCTTTGCTTACTACTTGATTAACAAGATAAGAGAACACCCCGTGCTGGGGAACCACAGTCCAAAAATCTTTTTCTCAAATTATGAAAATTGTAGAACTCCCGGTGTTGTTTTCCTTTACTTCTTCTTTTTCTTCTTTTAACCTGTAATGCATGGCAGCGACGGTGAAAAGTAATAGTGACAAAATAGCAAAAGGGCATAGAAAAGCAAAATCAGGAAAAGAAAAGGACAGAAAAACACCTGAGTTCAGGGTGAAGTGTACAAGTGTGCACTGTTAAGTAACTAAGGGCCGCTTTCACAGTCACTTTGTTTTGATCGTTACCAATGGCGGCGATCGCCGCTTAGTACTTCACGTGAAACTGGCCGATGGGGTGGTGGCGGCTGACCCCGCGGCCGCCACTACCCCATCGGCCAGTTTCACGTGGAAATACTGTAGCGGCGATCGCCGCCATTGGTAACGATCAAAACAAACAACATGACTGTGAAAGCGGCCGTAAGTGCATGTTGTGAAGTATAAAAGTGTGGAGATGAGGACCTAATAAGCGATACAAAGCGTTACAGGTACAGAGTTATATACATAGAGGGTTCCCAGAGCCTGGATTTTGAAGCAACTGGCGGCCATCTTAGGGTGACGGATGGCTAGACAGAGAGAATTTTAACGTCACATATAGTTATGTCTGCTACTGCTATTATCAAGTTACCACCGCCTCGGCGATATCTTCGGTCAGATAGACTTGTTATTTTCTTGTCCATTTTTTACCCCCTGATTATTGTTACATTGGTACATGTCATATACCATCTGAATCGAAAAAATGTGCTGAAGTTGAAACTGTAAACGAAAATTTAATGCAATAAAAAGTGCATGAATGACAAGGAGTTGAATCCAAAAAGGTGAACAAAAATGTTTATACACTACCATAATTTTTTCTTATTATTTTATTGAAGGTATACCTACTAAATTTGTGACCATGATATGCAGCAATGTCTCATCAACACGATTATCGGCTCAGTTTTCCAAAACATCATAATGGTGGCTAAGTGTAAACATGTGGAATCATGGAAAAGTCCGTCACCCTGTGGCGGCCGACCACAGAGTTAAAGGCACAGATCTGTATTACCTAGATTGGACACGCCTATTTTGTTTACATTGCGCGCCGCGAGCGGGCTTGGCGCCATTTTGAAAGATTGCACCACCAGAATATTAACATGCAAACATGGTAAGGAGCGCACTAAAAACAGCTCCCAAAACCTTAATTCTGGTCCGATTTCAAAAATGTAAAAACCGACACAATCAGGAAAGAGAGTTCTATCTGGATATCTAACAAATGGCAACTATCATTTGGACATATGCACATATGCAGGGTGTGAATATGAAGGCCAGGGCAAGGAGTTCCAAAGAAACTCTTGTGAATGGCTCATTTTTTCTATTTTGCTCAATTTGATTTTTTTTAATTATATTATGAGGATAGACTGTAGGCCTACTGTATGTGTAGGCTTTCAAAGACAACGACTGTTTTGTAATTGTATACTTTATTTTACATATTTTAGGCTACATAAAAAAGAGGTGGTCACCAAAAATTTAGGCAGGTATAAAATAATATAATATTCATTCCCATTGCTTGACTTGCCTCACACATTTTACTGTCCCTTAAACAACACCAACTTGTTTAGTTTCTGTCGCACACTCCTGGCCTGGAACTTTTGTGTGTGTAGCCTAGCCACATGATAGTACCTCACATTGAAGTAGATCTTGACCAGCAAACGGACCAAGTCATAACTGTGGTTGTCTATTCCTTGTGCTGTATCCATAACATGCGAGTGCAAACACAGGACATCAGGGTCAACATCTCGTAATACAAGATACTGCAGTCGCACCAGGCTGATCTTTGGGTTTACATACTTCATACTGGATAGGTCTCTCAGGTGCTGCTCGGCCTTAAGGAGAATTGCGATGACACCATCCGATGGTACATGTAGCTTGCTGCTCCAGTTCTTCATGCTGAGGAACTTCAATGCTGCCTGGTAGTGTACTGAAGACTCAGAAGAGGTGTCAGACACTAGGCTGATTCTGCAGTCTTCGCAGCGGAGTTGATCAATAGCCTTCTTTATCACCCATCCTGAAAGTATTGCAAGAAACACATGTTTTACTAAAAGAAAAAATGGCATTTTTAATACAACATGGCGAATTGTGCTAATAATCAACATTTGAAGCTATTTTCTTAACATAAAGACTCACCAGCAATGTACACCACAATGTTCTCAACCAGGATGCCCATATTCTTGTGCAGGGCTGCATAGTTATGTTCTTCCCGGGTGATCTCAGCAGCATTGGTGTCATGCGGAGGAACATAGGTTGATGTTGTACCATCCAATAGGGCTGTGTCATCTAGGGAGGCGGTGGCCTAGTGGATAAGGTGGTGAGCTTGGGATCGGACTGATGTCGACGCATGGGTTCGAATCCCCACCAGTGCTACCTTGAAACTTTGTGTCATTTGCCGAGTGGCTTAAAATCACCTACATGTCACCCTGACACCCGAGTTCTAGTTGCATAGCAATAAAGATGAGCTTTGGGGGGGTAACATGGGCCTTTCAGGTGCCACTATAAAACCCGCGCCCGCACCACTAACGGGCCTGCCTCTGAGCAACACCGAAGAGGCAGAATATGCCTACGGTGCATATGGGCTAACACGTATAAAAAAAAAAAAATAAAAAAAAATTTGCTTCCGCGGATCCAAGCAAACGGCCGGTACGGGCCAGAAGTCGCCTGAAGATGCTTGTGAACTGTCCTGCTGTGGGGTTGTTTGAAGATCCACCTACAAAATCACAAATTACAACAGATTAAAAGAATTTCTCAAAAAAGAAATTTTACAAGTAACATCAGTGATGAAAATAATAAATAAGAAAGATACCTACCACATTGCCTGACAGCGCAGAAGAAAAGTTCAAGGTGATCTTGACTTGTTCGATAGGTCAAGAAGTAGTTGAAACCATGCACCTTGGGAAGCATGAGCTCTTCTACTATAGCTATGGTGCTTACGATGTCCATGCATAGTCCTACGATACAGGTTCCTCTGGAAAATATAAAAAAATTACTTTTACAAGTACCTGTAGAAAGAGTATCAGCACAACTGTATAGCTCAAGTTGGCATATAAAGGGAAAGGGTGATACACTATGGATATGGTAGGCTAAGTATCAGTGGTTTACTAGCAGCGATATGACATTAATCATTGACTTGTGATATCAATTATCACCAGACACCCATTACCTGACTGAAGTATGCAAAGGTATCCCTTCCACAGTCTTCAAGGCTGTCAAGTAGTCCTTTGTTTCAAGCAGGAACGTCTTGATTTCAGCCCAGTTCTCCGTCCTGATTGGCTGTTTTGTTCCCTTGCCGTATGGTGAGCGACTATTAAGAACATCAAACAGGCGGTCAATCCTCTGAAAAATGATCAAATAACCCTTGTGATTTTTTTTTATTTTTTTATTTATTTATTTTTTTTTTAAATATTGCACTCTTCACTCACATGCTTCATGACAAATAAAATGAATTACCCGTATGAATTCCACTGTTGGGCCAGCATTCGAGAAGGAATACATTCCAGTTGATTGGAGAAATTCCAATGCTGATGCCACAGACGATGAGAGCACTTGGACTGCCAGCTTGACTTTCATCTTCTTGTTCTTGAAGTCAATATGGTCTGGAGTCAGCTTGTTCCCAAGACGCAAACCAATGTCTTCCTGTGTTGTGTGTAAATCTTTGATGAACTGCCACACAATCCGTCCTGATGGCCCCACAATGACACTGTACGCTTCTAGAGTGTTTCGTACTAGTTTGACCATATGGCAAGCATCAAAATACAGGTGTATCTTATGACCATTGTAGTCAAATGAAGGACAAAATGATGACGCAAGCTTCAGTCTGCAACCCAGCAGCTTAGCCATACCCTTGTTTGTACCAAGGATAGTATAATACTCTTATACTATCCTTGGTTTGTACTGTGGCCATCCATGGTGAGTGAGCACACTCTGAGATTAGCTTCATGGCATGCATCCAGACAGTGCTTTACAAGTTCTGTTTGTTGTTCAGAGGACAGTCCTTTGGTGAAGTAGTATGCAATTGCACACTTCCAATTAGCTTTCAAGCCAACGAGCATGACTACTAGTGCTTCTTTAGCCTCCACATCTTCCACTGAACCAGCTCCCAAATCAACAAATCCAACAGTCTTGTTTGTCTTAGCATCATATTCCATCTTTTGCTTGATGCTCATGCCATCCAACATCATGCTGCACCTGAAAAATCATACCGAATATACAAGCTGGAAGTGAACCACTTAGTAGCCTAACCAGTATAGGCCTATATTATGTATCATAGCAATACCTGTATCTGAATACCTAAATGATAAATGTAATAGCCAATCTGGGAATTTCTCTGGCAAGGCAATTCCAACGAATCTCTGGTAGCTAACTGCTGTTAGGACAAAGAAGTAAATTAAAAAAGTTAGTAATAAACTAAAAATGCAACCAAAACAATGAATTCAAACTGAAATATACAAGAATGCCAAATATTATACATACAGCGTGTAGTCTGCGGGATTTTCTTTAGCCTTTGCTGCCAGGGAGTTCATCATAAGCCCATTCAAACCAGGTTGGGCATCATACTTCTCAAGCCACCTGAAGAAATAGCCATGAAATTGACAAAGTTCACATATCCAAAGTTCTCCTTAAAAATCCTTCAATTATTTAAAAGGAAATGAAGCAGTTAGTTGAATCATTCATGAGGCAACATTTCCTTAATGTAATTGTTTTTTTGCCAACATGTATTGAAATTTGTATAAAAAAAATGCAATTTACTGATCTCTAAACAATAAAGTAGGACTAACAAACTGTAGTTTTAGAATACTAATTACCTGCGTAACGTACGCGGCTCAGGAAGGTTGATTCCCTTCGTCTCTGGTGTACCTGTACGCCTTGCTTGAGTAGAGGTGTAATGTTAGGGCAAAGTTTTTCTGTGCAGCACTATACTCCTTTGTTGGTTTTTGGAAGAGGTCACATGGTATGTCTGCAAATGACAAAAAGCAGTTGAGGATCTACCGGTTGAAGATTATGAATCATCCATGTAGCCTACAGCATAGTACAGTATTCGAGTGATTTACTGAAGATAGCAACCAGCAGGCAACATTAGACTACAACAATGCTAACCTTTGTAAGATTCCAGGCGAACCTCAAGCTCTGCATTTATCAGATTTTTTTCTTCCAACTCCTTCAGCAATGATTGGGTCGATGCTATTGCCCTCTTCTCTCTGGCCTTTGTGTTCTTGAGCTTTCTACGTAATGATTCCACCTGGGTTCCCAGCTCAGAAATCCTACTGTCAGGTGTAACTTCAGCTGGTAATGGATATGCGTGCTCCTAGAATAGTGAAATAATCTCGTTAGTTGTGGCATTCTCTATTCACTGAAGTATGGTAAATGCATCTGTATTCATATGGCAATTTCATGGTCTATACTATAGGCCTATTCTACTGTACAGCCTATAGCTATCATTCTCTCACCAAACTCCCATTTTCCCAAAGCAACAGTGTCTCAATTTACATGGAAATAGTAATTCAGTTACCGTATGCATTTGTTCCGTAGAAGGCCCAGGTTGAGGCATGGGCACTGGTAAGTCTGCACTTGTACTTGTGACAGTTGACCTGGTCCTTGTAGATACCTATTACAGTACAATGCAAAGAAAATACAGATAATTACTACCAATGACCATACTGTAGCTTCCCATAAAAATTAATGAGGTAATTTGTCATGCTTCATACCTATTTACAACATGCTACATATAGGACAGCAATATATTGATATAGATGTTGATAATAAAACCCACATGGTAGAAAATTAGAATTAATGTATTTAGAGACACGACAGTTTTGACACTCTAGTAAATGTCAAAACTGTCGTGTCTCCCAAATACACATTAGTTTCTACCATGTGGGTTTTATTATCAAGCATCTAGCAATCTTCTCATACTGATATAGACATTACAGTATTTTGTAATAGGCCTACCTGCAAGTGGCTTGGTAGATCAACCAATTCTGGAATTGCTCCCTCACGTAGCTGTGCATGATGCATGGTAGTATTTACCATACCTGGACGAAAGTGAGCACTGCATACGAGAGCAGTATTACTGGGGTCCACTGTCCGTCTGCATAGCCTGACCCACTCCAGGTAAAGGTCTCTCTGCTTTGATTTATCAGGAAACCTGCAACAGAAAGTTGAACATTTATTTGGTAATTTGCTAAAACTACAGAAAAGTTCCCACTTATAAAACCTCCTCCAGTGGCTGACCATTAGGTCTACCAATCTAACCAAATCTACCCTAACATAACCAATCCTAATATATCCTAAACTATCCAATTCTTACCTAAACCAGTCTATCCTAACCTAAACTAACCAATCCTAACCTAACCTGATCTAACCTAGTCTAACCTGTCTTAACCTATCGTATCCAAACACATTTCCGTATCGATTTTTAGTATTACATTGGTCCTACAAGACCATTATATGCACTCCAGAGTGGTTATTAAGTACTCACAGCAGAAAGAATATAACAGCAAATCTTATTATCCACCTACTTCACCCTATCAGAGAGATCATCATTCCACAAACTCTCTGAACAAAGGGCTGGGAGTGGGAGTGTTCTCTGTTTTACACTCGATTTTCGGGTATTATCATATAAAACTGTGACCAAAATTGACTTACTTATGAAATGAGATTCCTCTACTCTTCGTAACTTTATTTTTGTAGTTCTTGCAGTTAATTACAAAGCACTGGGTGCGTTTTGTTTCTTCTTTCCGCGTTTTCCCCATGCTTTCCCCATACAGCTGATGACTGGCGCAACCTTTCAAAATGGCGCCTGTGAATCTCGCCCGCGGTCACGTGATGTCCAATCTAGCGAAGCTAATATATATCTGTGGTTAAAGGCATGAGCAGTGGGTTCACCTCTCACCGTGGCGAGAGATTGGAGCTGAACACTCTATTATATAACTCTGTGGTTACAGGTCAAAAGAAGAAGAAGAAGAAGATCCACTACACTGGCTGATGTTGCGAAAAATATCTCCCCGTTGAAATTAATCATTCTGCTGTCCACCACGCATGCGCGCTTTGGGAATACCAGCATAAAAAGTATTAATTTGCCTGGTTTTGTTCTAGTCTGTCCGCTTGTCATCTTTGTGAGCGGTGAGGGAAATAAGGAAACCGTTAGCAAGTTGAACCTCTCTGCGAGCTATCTTGTGGTGGCAGCAGCGGTTTACGTTCAATAGGCATTGAAAAGTCAATCATGATATTAGTGATTTCATGATTTTTAACAGAAAGAGTTAGCAGATTATTTCATAACACAGAAAACTACCAGAAAAATATAGGTTTGTCCAACTGTCCCACGGGTGACCGCGAGCGACCGCCCTTACTTTAGCAGACGACACCACGTGGATCACAAGCGTGTATTCAGAACTGCCAGCCAATTGTAAGGCAGCCGCCTTCAACTGCGGCTTAAAAACGACCTGTTCTTACTTCATATTTGCTGGCTATTAACAAGGTACGTATTTTGAGATAACAAGGGAGTAAAGTCGAAAAAAATTGTGATAACAAGGGAGTAAAGTCGAAAAAATTGTGATAACAAGGGAGTAAAGTCGAAAAAATTGTGATAACAAGGGAGTAAAGTCGAAAAAATTGTGATAACAAGGGAGTAAAGTCGAAAAAATTGTGATAACAAGGGAGTAGTCAGAAAAAGTTATTATTTTCCACGGGTCGGAACCAAGTAGCGCTTTTACATGGATTTCATTACCACGAGTTTCGCAATCCTCGAGTTTAGCGCCATACCTTCGGAATGAAGCAAGCGCGAAACTCGAGAGGGTACTGTATATCACGGATGGCTTTTATCACGCCTCGGGTATTCTCTCTCTCTCTCTCTCTCTCTCTCTCTCTCTCTCTCTCTCTCTCTCTCTCTCTCTGGTTATTTTACTCCTAGGAAGCGTTGGTAGCAACTGTAATGATAACTGGAACACTGTTGACGAATATGCAAACCAATCATGCGTAATAGTACATACGAAAGAAACCTGTTGGGTATTCCCCTGTTGAAAGGACAGAATACGCTTGCCGCGTCTCTTTTGTATGTTTTTTGGTGCCCGTTGTCGTGTTTCGAGCCAGAATAAACAAGGATGCCGGCCTGTCTCCTGAGTTGAGTATCTCTGACCTCCTTCCTGTTCGTATGCAACAAATGGCGACGAGGATGGGATCGTCAGGAACAGGAAGAGATGGAGGTACCGTGCTGCTGCTAAGCCGTTAGAGCCACGGAGTGTAGCCTGGACATGGACGGCCGATGCGGTGCCCACCCGACTAGTGGACTGGTGCCTGTAGCTGTGCATGCGGCCTGTAGCCTTGGCGGTGGATGCTACCTGCCGGGGGCCACTTGCTGTGGTGGTGATCCTGTTGTTCCTGCCACACGGATTGGAGGACGTGGGATCCTTGGAGGTGGGATCGACCTACTGCCTGCAGCCTGAAGTGAGGTGGGATCGACCTACTGCCTGCAGCCTGAAGTGCTACGTGGACAGCTGCAGTCCTAGGGTGAGGCTGTTTCCTGGTGATTGTTTCTATAGCATTCCTCAGCATGGCGTCGGCACCAGTTAAAATCGACGCTTTTGATCCATCCAAGATTTCTCTTGAGCTGTGGCTGAGCTTGTTGGAGGCGCATTTTGCTCATTTAGGGATTACAGAGGAAAGCAAGAAAAAGACAGAATGCACCAGTCAGTTATAATGGCTGTGAGAGTAGTCAGTCCTTCTATGTGGTTGATTCCTTAAATAACAATCTATGTGGCAAGGACCTTATGGGCAAAGTTGGCATCTACCTGGCTGGGCTAGATGAAGATTCCAGAGTCAGCCAAGTTGCAGACGCTGAGGGGATTTTGACTAAGTATTCTGTTGATCATAGTAAGCCAGTCCTTGGGGTAATGGCAAAAATTCATGTCAAGCAGGATGTTTCACCAAAATTTGTTAAAGCTCATTCAGTGCCATTTTTTTACAACATAAGAACATAAGAACATAGGGAAACTGCAAGAGGCCAGGTGGCCTACACAGGGCAGCTCCAGAATCCCTCCCACTACTCACGGTGGGTGAGGTGTAGTTACAGGGGTTACAGGTAGAGGCTTGATCCTCATTATACCAGCGGTATTAGGCACGCATCCAGTACCCCGTCACCTTACTGCACCCACACCTCACTGCCACCTGTCGTCCTCATCCATGTAGCTATCCAGTCTACTCTTAAAACAAGCTATCGTCCCTGCACTAACTATGTGATTGCTGAGTCTATTCCATTCCCCCACCACCCTATTACTAAACCAATGCTTGCCTATATCTCTCCTAAATCTATACTTTTCTAATTTAAATCCATTACTGCGAGTTCTATCCTGTTGGCTAATTCTCAGTACTTTACTTATATTGCCTTTGTTGTAACCCTTGACCCATTTGAATACTTCTATCAGATCTACAAGGAGATGGTTGAAGAAGCTTTAGATAAGCTAGTCAAAGAAGAAGTACTGGAACCAGTTTCCTATAGTGAGTGGGCAGCCCCCATTGTACCAGTACTCAAGACTGACAAAAAGTCTATGAGGATTTGTGGAGATTTTAAAGAGCTTAACAAGAAAATTCAGTGTGATAGGTATCCACTACCCAAAATTGAAGAACTGCTGTCAGTCATTGGTAAAAGTAAGATTTTCTCTAAAATTGATCTCCAAAATGCTTACTTGCAAGTGCCTGTGGATGAGAAAAGTCAGGACTTTTTAATGATTAACACACCTATAGGACTTTTCAAGTACCGCAGATTGCCTTTTGGGCTTTCCTCATCACCAGGAATTTTTCAAAAATTCATTTCACAAATACTAACTCAAATAGAGGGTGTGGCAGCCTACGTAGATGATATAATTATTTGTGGTGAAAATAAGGCTGAGCATGATGAAAGACTCCTAAAGGTACTCCAGGTCCTGCGAGACCATAATGTCAGAATTAACAAAGGAAAATCTATGTTGCATGTTAACTCCATGGAGTACCTAGGTTACCATGTTTCGGGTAAAGGCATTTCTCCTTCCCCAAGGAAAATTAAAGCTATTTTGGATGCTCCTGCACCTACCTCTGTGGCTGAGGTTCAGTCCTGGTTGGGAATGATCACTTATTATTGTAAATTTGTTTGAAATTTTTCTTCTAAACTGGCACCCCTATATGATCTCTTAAATAAAGGGGTAAAATTCAAATGGACTGCAGTAGAGGAGGGGGTTTTTCAGGACATAAAAGATGATTTGAGGAACTCAACACTGTTAACAAGCTTTGACGGAGAATCTCCCCTAATTGTAGAAGTGGATGCATCCCCTGCAGGTGTGGGCTGTGTTCTTCTGCAAGACAAGCTGGGCATTGAAAGACCAGTGTATTTTGCTAGTAAAAGATTGTCACCAGCTGAAAAGAATTACTCTCATATTGACGGAGAAGGGTTAGCTCTAGTGTTTGCACTTAAAAGGTTTAGGTATTTCTTGCTAGGGAGACCTTTTCTAGCCAGGACAGACCATAAGCCCTTAATAGGACTGTTTGGTAAGGGAAGGCCTGTTTCCCACAATGCAAATTCAAGAATACAGAGGTGGGCTTTGTTGCTATCCCAATATGATTATGATCTTGTTCACAAGGCAGGGAAGGACAATGTTGTGGCTGACGCCCTGAGCAGGCTACCCATTAGGGATGATTTTGAGTCGGCCAACCCTGCTGAATATGTAAAATTAGTAGAGTCACTGAATTTTGAAGACATCTCTTTCCATACTGTGAGAAAACTGACCAAGAGGGACCCAGTACTTAGTCAGCTGAGTAGCTGTCTGAAATTTGGGTGGACTAATGAGGTTGAGAACCTGTTAGTAGATTATGCATCTGTGAAAGCGGATCTGAGCCTGCACAATGATGTCATTCTTTACCGGAATAGGGTGCTGGTGCCAGTGGATCTGCGTTGCAAGGTACTCGAGCATTTGCACATTGGACATAATGGCATAAATGCTATGAAAGCTGAGGCAAGGAACTGGGTATGGTGGCCCAAGATGGATCAAGATATTGAAGAGGTTACCAAATGTTGTGACATTTGTTTCAAGAATTATAGTACATCAGCCAGTCCAGTCCTTGCCTGGCCCAGTGCAGGTATGCCATGGTCAAGGTTACATATAGATTATGCAGGTCCCCTTGAGAATAAGTATTTCCTTGTAATTGTAGAAGCCTTTTCAAAATTTCTGGATGTTCATGTGACAAACAGTATAACCTCTGCTGCTACCATTGAGTTGCTCAGGAAGTCCTTCTGTAACTACGGTTTGCCTGATATAGTTGTCTCAGACAATGCTTCTTGTGTTGTAACCCGTAATCCGGGTCACACAGGGGAGACGACACACTGTTTGTACTAGTGACACTTGACTTAAAATTCTGGTACTTTAGGAGTATTTAAAGGAGTTCGTAAATGGGGTGATGAAACGGTGTCGCCTTTCTTATATGTATTTTATTCTACCTTAATACTACTTAATATTACAAAGGGTAAATATATTGTTTAAACCAGCGACTGGCTTACTAGACTCAATGAGTCTTCAGGTTTTCTTTCACTATTGGTTACTGACGTTAACACTGGTATAATATTGAGTAAAAACTCACACAATAAAGTATCATAGAAATATAATCCTAAGTAAAACTAAGATAATAGAACACAATAGATATGTTAGATACGCTTTCCTCTATGGTAATTCTTCACTCCATACTCACAGTAGCAAAGATGAATGTTCTGCCCATGTTGTCTAGGGAAGGACAACTGGGTGTACAGCACACGAGCAGAGTGCTGGCTGATCTGATCTCTAGCCTGAATAAATGCTTCTTATATAGGCATGACATACATACAGACATCACGAGGGTAATACGTCAGGCGTGTGAGTCATACATCAAACTCACACCGAGCTCATACAATAATCTACCTAACCGACATGTGTAATAAGGTTGGCTTACACTCGATTTTAATCCTTAGTGTAGCTGTCACGCGGTGACGCAGCTTTGTTTTCATAACATTTTGTTCCGCGGTTGATTGTGTTTTGGCCGCGGTTGATTGTGTTTTGGCTTAGAGAGATAAGCGGGTGCGTTAATGGGCAATTGTGTATAGGTTGGTAAATGAACAGTGCGTTTAGGGACAGTCATGTGTTGGAGTCCGTGTTGTGCTTTAGCGGTCGATACCGCTGTTGTCATCGGAAAATATTGCTGGAGAAGATGATGACACGAGTGGTGTCGCGGCCCGCGGGGCACCACATACCCCCCCCGTTAAAATCACGCCACGTCCTCGTGGCATGAAGCGTTCCGCCCGGCGGACGACCATGGAGGGCCAAGACGGGGATGGCGGGATCGTGGGGGAGGAGTCCTGCGAGAGACGGGACCTGAAGAGACAGAAGAAGGCCACCCCACCGGCGACGAAGACGACGCCGAGGAGGAGCAGCCACCCCCACCAAGGGAGGAAGGGGTCGAAGGCGGGGACCGGAGAGACGGATTCCTGGAGCGCGTGAAGTGCTGGAGGTAGGTCCAGCGGGGGGCCAGAGACGACCCGGGCGACGGCGGCGGGAGGGAAGGGGCCAAGGGAGTCCTGGCCAGGAGCGATGAGACCACGTCACGTCCGATGTGGAAGGGGCGCGATGAACCCTCATCGGGTCGTCACCTTCCATAGTAGCAGAGGCTGGTAGGCTGACGGCGTCGGAGTGGGCACTACAGCCCATACCGAGGCTGAGGAGACCCGTCCCGTTGATGGTCTGCCTGTATTTGGAGACCGGGCTGTCCGGGCAGACCATGGTGACCACCTGGGGAGTATCGGTAGCGAAGACCCAGCCCGCAGGAGACGGGATGAAGACCGGGGGGAAGACTCTGAGGAGAGACTTAGAACACAGCGAGAGGGCGTCTGGGCGATCGAGAAAGAGAGCGATCTCGCAGCGCCGGACAGAAGTCGAGTAGACAGGGCGACAGGGGACATACATAGAGCAGGTGGTGTTTAGTACAGCGGTCCAAGGAGTCTAAGAGCATATAGTGAGTGCGGTCTTCAGAAACCGCAAGGTAAGTGGAAAGCGTGTCGGTGTGCAGAAAATATGGCGTGCCATCAAGATGAAAAGGCAACGCGTCCATTTTAAACACATCGAACACGTCAGAGGATCCCTTTCATGGGGATTTGTAAGTAGAAGTGAAGGGTTCCTGAGGAAAGCGTACCTTTAGAAATAACCCTAGAGACATCTCTATACAATGCTAAATATTCATGTGCTGCAGGGAAAAGTAAGCCTGGGTAATGGAGTGACGCATTGCTGAGCACACGAAATAGTACATCATTCGGAAGGAGGAGAGGGGAAACCTGCGTTTGGGACAGCTGCTGAAGGCCAAGCTTGAGATTCAGAGTATCATGATTTAGGTCACTAAGTGCCAACTGAATGAGAAGGATAGTCTCCAAAATACGCATTTCCCCTTCAATTTGCAAGGTTTTTAGTGAGAACTGACGGATAATAGCTGAGGCCAAAGCCGAGGCGGACTCTAGACGGGAGATGGCAGAATGAACATGACGGAGGTCCCGAACTGTGGCGTTGAGGACTTCCTGATGGAGGTTAAGTTGACGTCTCTCGTCTGTGGACAGAGTGTAGAGCTGGGAGAGCTTCCCGTGTATCACATCTATTTGGGCCTGAGTGGTCGTACCGAAAAGGAGGTTTGCTACCGAGCCAAGGAAATCCACGGCCCCTCGCTTCTGGCGAGTCCGAAACGGGCTTCCATCTCTACCACTCATAGCCGACAGAAAGCTGTTAAGATCTTTGAATAACTTCGCAAACTTAATGTGAAAAGAGTCTAGAGTGCGCCTGAGTAGACCAACAGTAGGGAACGATTGATTCATATGTTCAATCGACCATGAAACTTCCGCTGTTAGATTTGCCACGTTGATGAGAGGACGTTGGATGTCGTCCGTCTTGATGACGACGGGGACAACATAGTACCGTCCTGTCAACAGCATCTTAAAGACTGGGGAGAAGACGAGGCTGACGAATGGGTTGCTCCTGGAGGATCAAGGAAGACAAGGAGAGGGCAACACCCAGGATCTGTAATTATAGGGGGCATCAGTTCGTTGGTCGTTGGCGATACTCAAGAGGGTGTTCCATGACATTGGGGAGAGAAGGGGGTACCGTATTGGAGCGTAATGAGCGACTGACACAGGGCTCTGAAGGAGCTGAGGGAACCAATGAGGGGACCTCTGAAGCATCTGAGGAGACAGGAGCCGGTGAGGAGAGCTCGGAAGGAGCTGGAAAGGACAATGGCAGCGGCTCCTCGGGGGAATAAGTCATGGGAGTGGGTCCACTTCTACTACTTGATCAGGGAGAGGGTATGCACGCCTGACATTAGGAGAGTCATGGAAGCCAAGAGAGTCCTCGTGAACGACCTGAACATTATTTGTGTGAACTGTCTTGATCTTACCACCTCTAACATGACGCAGTCGTAAGACTACAGGGCTTATTTTTTCTAGCACCCTAAAAGGTCCATTGAACAAGGGCTGGAGCTTCTTTGGTTCGCCCTTTGTACATACATGCCTTAAGTAGACCCGATCTCCTACTACCACCTGTTTGGGTTTGGATTTCCTAAACATTCTTTCTGACTCCTGCCATCCTATATCTATATTGGTCTGACATAGTTTATAGGTCCGCTGCGCGACACTAGAAGTAAATGCTTTATAGCTGTCAACATCATAACAAGGTTGGAGTTTATTCTCAAGCACTTCAAAAGGAACATTTGGGTCCTGAGAGAAAAGCAAGATAAATGGTGAATCTTTCAGAACACGATGGTAGGCAGTGTTGTAGGCGTGTGTTGCAACCGGAATCATTTGGTCCCAGATACCGCGATTGTCCTCGCACAAAGTTCTCAAGATATTTATTAAGGTGCCATTAGGCCTTTCTATCACACCGTTTGCAGACGGGTGATAAGGAGTTGTCCTTAGATGATCAATCTGTAATAACTGAGTCAACTCTCGTAAGAGAGTGTTGACGAACTCCTTTCCTTGATCCGTGACTAGAATCGGCGGGATGCTGTGTACACAGACTACGTTCTTGTAGAACGCAGCTGCCACTTCCTTGGCTGCCTTCGTACGAAGGGGGGTTGCTACCAAGAAGCGTGACAGGACGTCTATCACTGTCAGTACATACCTATAGCCTTCGTCTGAAACAGACAAAGGTCCGACAATATCCATATGGACTCTGTCAAACGGTTGGCCAACCTCTGGATACCTCATAAGTGGAGCTGGCGGGGATCCCCTCTTCTTAAACCGACAACAGACAGGACAAGATCTGACATATTGCTCCACGTCCGCCTTCATTCCCGGCCAGTACGCAAACTTGCGACAGCGTGCCAACGTAACCTTAGTGCCTCCATGCCCTGCAGGTAGCATGGAATGCGCCAAAGCTAACGCGTTAGGAATGTAGCTTGGTGGAACGATAACCAGTCTTTTCTGCTTGTTGTATTCATCGCAAACATCGCGGTAGAGAATGCCGTTCTCTACACACACACTTCACTAAGAGGCAGTTTTTTGAAGTGCCTCTTAGCTGCATTTAACGTTACATTGCTCCTCTCTGCAACCTTTCTCTCATCTCTCTCATCTCTCTCATGTACGTTACCACCGGTGGTCTGTTCAAAAGCATGCTTCAATTCTCTAAGTTCAGGATCGCGATCCTGGTGCTCCATGAGTCCAGCAAGACTCCAATGGAGAAACTTATCCTGTTTGTCATGTCCCTCCGGAGAGGCGACAGACATGTCCTGTCCACCCGTAAGGGTGACAGACATAATTCGAGCATCCAATTCGCCTTCTATCACGTCGCTCTCCTGATTCCTAATCCTTGACAAAAAATCTGCTACCATGTTGCTGGAGCCTGGGAGGTAATCAATACTAAAGTCAAATTCTCCTAGAAGTGTCTGCCAGCGTGCAATCCTGCTGCTAGGTACTGTGCTTTTTAACAGCCAAGTCAGTGGTCTATGGTCCGACAGGATGTGTATCCTATAACCCAAGATAAGGGGTCGGTTAGTACTGAGGCCATAGATGACTGCTAAAGCTTCTCTCTCTACCGCTGAGTAGTTACGTTCTGCTCCATTCAGGGTTCTACTAAAATATGCTATGGGACGTAAACTACCATTTTCATCCTTTTGTTGCAACACACCACCTATTGCCTTATCTGACGCATCTGTGGTGAGATTGAAGGGCTTCCGGAAATCCGGAAAGGCTAAGACAATGTCAGTCGTTAGACTGTTCTTTAGTGTGCTAAATGCATGCAATGCCTCTTCATTCCACTCCAGATGTGTCTTATCATTCTTGGTTACTTTCCTCCCTTTGAGTAAATTATTAAGTGGGGATGCTATCTTTGCAAAGTCTTTAATGAATTTCCTATAAAAGTTAACCAATCCCAGGAAACCTTGAAGTTCTTTGACTGTTTTCGGAGGAGTGAGTTGTTGCACCGCCTGTACCTTTGAGGGCCGAGGCTTCAAGCCAGAAGCACTAACAATGTGACCCAGATAATCTACTTGCTCTTTGAAAAAGGAACACTTATCTAGTCTTAAGGACAGGTGAGCCTTCTGCAGTCTGTCCAAGACGGCATGGAGGTTCTTTAGGTGATGGTCCATGTCTTTCCCTTGTACTATCAAATCATCAAGGTATACATGTACAATTCTTCCTGTCAGACCTATGAGAACTTGATTCATGATCCGTTGATAGGCTGCAGGTGCTGTTTTTAATCCAAAGGGGACTGTAGTGAATTCATAGAGGCCATAAGGTGTCGTGAAGGCTGTCAAGTGTTTAGATTCCTCTGCCAATGGGACTTGGTGGTAGCCCTGGCGCAAATCAAGGGAGGTTAATACTTTACTTTCCCCTAACTGTTGCAAAATGAGGTTAATGTTAGGGAGGGGATGTTTGCAATCAATCAATTCATCGTTCAAAGCGCGGAAGTCGAGACAAAGTCTGACTCCACCATCCTTTTTAGCAACAGGGACTAGAGGTGCGCTGTAGGGTGACGCACTAGGGCGTATAATACCCTGGGCCTCAAGGTCCTTGAGCTGAATCTCTATTTCTTTATGATATTTTATTGGTATTGGGTATGGCTTTTTATATATAGGCTTGTCATTTTTTAGCCTTAAAGTGTGAACATAATAGGGGGTAATAGTGAGTGGCTCGGTTTTTAGAGCAAACACATCAGGATACTTGCGGGTTAAGCCCTTCAGACAGCAATTTTCCCGTTGTGAGGGTAAAAATAGCTCGTCTATCAGCTTATCGAGTACCATCTGCTTACTTGACTGGGTGACAGGCGGCTTTGTAGCTGTTTTTGTGACAGCCGCTACACATTCATTAGTCGATGATTGATAGTATTCTGAGTGACAAGAATAAATGTGTCCCATCACTTCACCTGTTGGCATCTCAATAGTTTCTTCAGTTGGGTTAGCATAGGGAATGATGAATTTGCCTTTGGTTTGTTTGACGTTAGGAGTTAAGGTTACTAACCCGGGAAATAAAAATGAAGAAGGGATATCATTGGACCTTGGGAGAAATAAGGCTTGCTGGGCTCTGCCAATCTCTGCCTCCAGAGTAACATACCCTGCCGTGCCTGGGAGCAAGGACGCCACGTTAATAGCGTATGCTTTCACTGGTACTTCCTCCATCTCGTCTAAAGTAGGTTTATGGTCGGTTAGTCAATCTTCTGGGTACGGGCTCATATCGTCCGCAGCCAGGAATGTACTTCCACTGGGTAGGCGCCCACCATTACACTAAACTGCCCAGGTGTGGCCAGCGGTGCAGCTACCACATTTGTCTCCACATAAATTCTAGGCCCAACAAAACTGCTGTTGGTAACACTATACCTTGTGATATTACTACAAATTTTCCTATAATTTCTCCGTGCCCAAAGTCTACTACTACTTCGGCTATTCCTTTATTAGGGATTGGAGTCCGATCTACCCCTTGTATGGAGAGAGGTTCTGTAACTATCATCTTCCCGCCTACCTTCCTAAATAAATCTTCTTCTATTAGGGACGCTCCTGCTCCTGTGTCTAGCATTGCGTAAACCATCTCCTTTTGTGCATTAGCGCCTACGCACAATCTCAACGTGAGGGCGTTGGTAGGGCCGTGGACTGCCGCAGCTACTCTGGGGTCGTGTTTTTTTTGTTGTTATCGTGGTCAGGGTTGACCTAGGAGCTACGGGGTGAGGGACCGGCCGTGTACTCCGGGCGCCAGGCAGCGCAAGGCGAGACAGGCTGACGCCTGTTTCGAGTGGGCTGGTACTGAGGGTACCGAGAGCCCGTTGGTGGGTGGTAGGCACCCCTATACTGCCTTCCATATGTGCAATCGCGAGCCATGTGTCCTACATACCCACAAGCATAACATGTAGGTGGCGTGGGCGCGTTCCCATATGGGCGTGTAGGTGGCGCGGCGTGCCGTCCTCCCCTTTGGGGTATCGGGTAACGTGACTGGCCTGGAGGGAATGGAGGACGGGCTTGTGAGACATGTTTGGATCCGGATGCCTGGGTGGAACAGACGTTCAGCACTTTTATTTCTTTGGCGATATCGGCATCGGATAGCTTCGACTCTGGATAAGCTTTAATATACTCATACCCTTTCTTTAATACCTTCTGTGGGTCCCCCTTTTCTTCCTCCGTTAGGATGAGTAAGAGGGCCGGAGGGAAAGCCTCTCTGAGCCGTAAAGCGGTTATCTCAGTTAGCAAACTGGCATTGTCAGGCTTGAGAGCGATCAACTCGTCTCTCAATGTCTCCAGGCGGATGAGGAAGGTGCGGATGTTTTCTCCTGTCCGCCGTTTTGCCTCTCCCAATTCTTTCTGGAGGACCGAAAAGGTCCTTACTGTGGGAAACACACGTAGGAAGTCTTCCTTTACTTTTTCCCAATCCTGTCCACATCTAGTGATACAACCGAGGAGATGATCGCGCGCTGCTCCCAGGGCATATTGTTTGGCTAACTCAATCTTTCCGGTAGTGTCCCAATTTGCCTGTGTCCGGCTTTCAATATCCTCTATCCATTTCTTTGCTAGCTTATGGCATGGGAGCTTTGGTGCTTTGCTACTTTTTTCTTCTCCACCACAAAAATATAAGAGTCCCTGCACTCTACTAAAATCATTCAAGGTATGACGGCTAAGTAGCGTGACAAGATCATCATGGGCAAGGGTGATCGATTTTCCATCTCCTTTGGTGGGGGGAGGGTTCTTGCCTTGGTCTGGCATTTTTAACTCTAAACAGGGCCGGATCAAGGGGGGGGGCCAAGGGGCCAGGGCCCCGGGCCACCCACCAAGAGGGGGCCTCCCACCACTATTTTGGCCATTAGATTAATTAGACTATAGTTTGTGGTGTATGCAATGGGAGTTGGAAAGGGGGCCTCCCACCAGAGTAGGCCCCAGGCCTCCCACCAGCTTAATCCGGCCCTGACTCTAAAGTCTTATTCCCGTAATTCCAAGAATAACTGTCTTCTCTCTCGCTTTCGGATGTGGACATACACTAGTACAATACCAATATAAACCAATATAAATCGCAAGTTTCACCACAAGTTTCACCACAAGTTTCACCACAAGTTTCACCATAAGTTTCACCACCCCACACCTGACACCAATGTTGTAACCCGTAATCCGGGTCACACAGGGGAGACGACACACTGTTTGTACTAGTGACACTTGACTTAAAATTCTGGTACTTTAGGAGTATTTAAAGGAGTTCGTAAATGGGGTGATGAAACGGTGTCGCCTTTCTTATATGTATTTTATTCTACCTTAATACTACTTAATATTACAAAGGGTAAATATATTGTTTAAACCAGCGACTGGCTTACTAGACTCAATGAGTCTTCAGGTTTTCTTTCACTATTGGTTACTGACGTTAACACTGGTATAATATTGAGTAAAAACTCACACAATAAAGTATCATAGAAATATAATCCTAAGTAAAACTAAGATAATAGAACACAATAGATATGTTAGATACGCTTTCCTCTATGGTAATTCTTCACTCCATACTCACAGTAGCAAAGATGAATGTTCTGCCCATGTTGTCTAGGGAAGGACAACTGGGTGTACAGCACACGAGCAGAGTGCTGGCTGATCTGATCTCTAGCCTGAATAAATGCTTCTTATATAGGCATGACATACATACAGACATCACGAGGGTAATACGTCAGGCGTGTGAGTCATACATCAAACTCACACCGAGCTCATACAATAATCTACCTAACCGACATGTGTAATAAGGTTGGCTTACACTCGATTTTAATCCTTAGTGTAGCTGTCACGCGGTGACGCAGCTTTGTTTTCATAACATTTTGTTCCGCGGTTGATTGTGTTTTGGCCGCGGTTGATTGTGTTTTGGCTTAGAGAGATAAGCGGGTGCGTTAATGGGCAATTGTGTATAGGTTGGTAAATGAACAGTGCGTTTAGGGACAGTCATGTGTTGGAGTCCGTGTTGTGCTTTAGCGGTCGATACCGCTGTTGTCATCGGAAAATATTGCTGGAGAAGATGATGACACGAGTGGTGTCGCGGCCCGCGGGGCACCACACTTGTTTTGTATCACAAGAAATGCAGCAGTTTCTTCAGAAAAATGGTGTTAAACATGTAACTCCGGCCCCATATAGTCCTGCATCTAATGGACTGGAAGAGAGATCATTAAGGTCCTTGAAAGAAGGGTTGAGGAAGTTCCAAAAAGGTAGACTCTGTAGATTTTTATATAATCAGAGGAAGACAGTTCACTCTGCAACTGGCAGGTCGCCAGCAGAAGTGATGTTTAACAGAAACTTTAAGACAACCATTGAGTCAGTCAAGACTAATACATCTAAAGACAGGGTTTTAGTTCAACTGAGCCATCAAGTTTTTCATGATAAAAGTAAACTTTTTAAAATAGGTGATGCAGTTTTTGTAAGAAACTATAGTAAAGGAGATGAATGGGTGAAAGGGGAAGTTGTGGGAGTGTTAGGATTAAGAAATTACAAGGTTCGGGTTCAGGATTTTGGTAACATGTTATGGAAGAGGCATGCAGACCAAATCATGCCTAGATACCTGGTTACAGCTGGTCAAGAGAAGCCTGAGGGTGCTGGCAGTACTAACTTACCACCTAGAGACAGTAGTGTTCCTGTACAGGGGGTTGGTTCAAGTTCACCAGTGGGTTCTGGATATAGTTATGACCGTGGATCAGGGGAAGTAATCGAGTTCCAGGACCACAATGTAACAGGGCAGACCATGACAATTCCAGAAACACATGAAAAGGTTCCAGTACCCCAGACTCCTGTACTGAGATGATCCGGAAGAGTGGTGAAACCTCCGGATCGACTCAATCTCTAAAGGTGTCTTACTGTAGCTCTTGTAATCTTAAGTTTATATCTGGATGTCATAGTTATGTTTTTTTTATTATTTTCTCTGCTTCATGTAGAAAAAATAGGGGAAGGAATGTTGGGTATTCCCCTGTTGAAAGGATAGAATACGCTTGCCGCGTCTCTTTTGTCTGTCTTTTGGTGCCTGTTGTGTTTCGAGCCAGAATAAACAAGGAAGCCGGCCTGTCTCCTGAGTTGAGTGTCTCTGACCTTCCTGTTTGTATGCAACAAAACCACAGTATTTGTAAAGGACATACTATATCACGGATGGCTTTTATCACGCCTTAAGGCGTGATATAGTGTGCCCAGCTCCCCGCAGCGGGGCCGCGCATGCACAGTAGCAGCCTTTTTTTTAACAGCTAAAGAGACAGTTCAAGGCCGTAAAGAAAAATATTAAAAAAAAAAGCCCGCTACTTATTGCTCCTGAATAGAGGTCAATGGAGTGTCCAAAAAGAGAGGTCAATTTCGGGAGGAGAGGTGTCCTGATACCCTCCTCTTGCAAGAGTTCAAGTCGTAGGCAGGAGGAAATACAGATGAATGAAGATTGTTCCAGAGTTTACCAGCGTGTGGGATGAAAGAGTGAAGATGCTGGTTGACTCTTGCATACGGGGTTTGGACAGTATAGGGATGAGCATGAGTAGAAAGTCGTGTGCAGCAGGGCTGCGGGAGGCATGCAGTTAGCAAGTTCAGAAGAGCAGTCAGCGTGAAAATATCGATAGAAGATAGAAAGAGAGGCAACATGGCGGCGAAATTTGAGAGGTAGAAGACTATCAGTATGAGGAGGAGAGCCGATGAGACGAAGAGCCTTTGACTCCACTCTGTCAAGGAGAGCTGTGTGAGTGGACCCCCCCCCCCACACGTGAGATGCATACTCCATACGAGGGCGGACAAGGCCCCTGTAAATGGATAGCAACTGTGCGGGGGAGAAGAACTGGCAGAGACGGTACAGAACGCCCAGCCTCGAGGAAGCTGATTTATTAAGAGATGAGATATGAAGTTTCTAGTTGAGATTTTGAGTTAAGGATAGACCGAGGATGTTTAGTGTTGAAGGTGATAGCTGAGTGTTGTCAAAGAATAGGGGATAGTTGTTTGTAAGATTGTGTCGAGTGGATAGGTGGAGAAACTGTGTTTTTGAGGCGTTGAAGGACACCAGGTTCCTCTTGCCCCAATCGGAAATAATAGTAAGGTCTGAGGCTAAGCGTTCTGTTGCCTCCAGCCTTGAATCGTTCCTGAAGGGTGGGTCTTCTATTAAAAGAAGTTGAGTAATGCCGAGTGGAGTCATCGGCGTAGGAATGGATAGGACAGTTCGTTTTGGAAAGAAGATCATCAATGAACAACAGAAAAAGAGTGGGAGATAGGACAGAACCCTGTGGGACACCACTGTTAATAGGTTTATGGGAAGAACAGTGACCGTCTACCACAGCAGAAATAGAACGGTCAGAAAGGAAACTGAAGATAAAGGTACAGAGAGAAGGATAGAAACCATAGGAGGGTAGTTTGGAAAGCAAAGATTTGTGCCAGACCCTATCAAAAGCTTTTTGGTATGTCCAGCGCAATAGCTATGGTTTCACCGAAACGGCTAAGAGAGGATGACCAAGAGTCAGTTAGAAACGCAAGGACATCGCCAGTAGAACGCCCCTTGCAGAACCCATACTGGCGATCAGATAGAAGGTCAGAAGTGGAAAGGTGCTCTTGAATCTTCCGGTTAAGGACTGATTCAAAAGCTTTAGATAGACAAGAAAGTAAAGCTATAGGACGGTAGTTTGAGGGATTGGAACGGTCACCCTTCTTAGGCACAGGCTGTATGAAGGCATACTTCAGCAGGAAGGAAAGGTAGATGTTGACAGGCAGAGGCGAAAAAGTTTGACCAAGCAGGGTGACAGCACGGAAGCATAGTTTTTAAGGACAATAGGAGGCACTCCATCAGGTCCATAAGCCTGAGGATTGAGGCTAGAGAGGGCATAGAAAACATCATTTTGAAGAATCTTTACAATAGGCATAAAAGAGTCAGAGGGGGGATGAGTAGGAGGAATATGCCCAGAATCATCCAGAGTGGCATTTTTAGAAAAAGTTTAAGAATTCAGCCTTAGAGATAGATGAGATGGCAGTGTTGCCGTCAGGACTGAGGAATGGAGGAAAAGATGAAGAAGTGAAGTTGGAGATGTTTTTGACTAGATGCCAGAAGTTATGGGAATAGTTAGAGAAAGCAAGGTTTTGGCATTTTCTATTAACCCTTACATTACGGCAATCGTATATACAGTCACCCCCCGCCGTTCGCGGTCTCACCCATCGCGGTTTCGCGTATTCGCGGTCAACTAATTGTGACCCCCCCCCCGCTTATACGCGGCCCCAGTTTCGCGTATACGCGGATGCATTGACGCTAAATAGGAAGGCAGAGAGGAGGGGGGAAGGGAGAGTGGTGGGTGGAAGGCAGAGAGGAGGGAGGGAGGGAGGCAGAGAGGAGGGGGGAAGGGAGAGAGGAGGGAGGCGGGGCAATGGACGTTAGGTTGCTCCTGAGTGACGTCACGGTTAGACTGTGACGTCATGCTTTCCTATTGGCCAGCAGCTCACTCAGGGACGACTGCTATTGGTCGAGATTTTCTCATAGCAACATTATCCTAAAAAAAAAAAATTCACGCGCCGCCACACTGCAGTGTTGCCAGATTGGGCTACTTATCGCAAATTGGGCTACTTTTGGTTTTGGGTCTTCTGTGCTACTAAATTTTGACGTTTACGACTTGCTGCTTTTTGGACTACTTTGGAATGGAGTTCAGTTGCTATAAAGAATTATTACCAATTAATTAAAAGGACCGAGTTACCCTGTTATTCTCCGGTAATGCTGCCGGTGATTTCAAGTGCAAACCGCTGCTAATCTATAGGTCACAGAATCCACGTGCTTTAAAAGGGAAGAATAAAGCACATCTGCCTGTATTCTGGCGGTCTAATAAGAAGTCTTGGATGACTGCAAGTATCTTTGAAGACTGGTTTAATAACTGCTTTGTTGGGGCGGTGGAAACGTATCTTGCCAAGAAAAACCTGCACTTTAAAGCCCTCCTGCTGCTTGACAACGCTCCAGGACACAGTGCCCGTAATCTAACCTTTGACCATCCGGCAGTGAAAGTGATGTTTTTGCCACCGAACACGACATCAATATTACAGCCAATGGACCGTGGAGTCATTCGAGCTTTCAAAGCCCATTACACCCATATTGTGTATGACCGCGCCATCAAAGCCATCGACTCATCTACAACGGTTACTATGCTCGACTTCTGGAAAAGCTACAACATCCGGGATGGGCTAGAGGTTATCAAAGAAGCCTGGGACTGTGTGGACACGCAGACAATGAACGCCTGTTGGCACCAGCTGTGGCCGGATGTAGTGAATGACTTCCGGGGGTTCGGCATCGAGAAGGAGGTGAGGGCTATCGTGACGTTGGCCCAGAGGATCGGAGGCGAGGGTTTCACAGACATGACCGAGGAGGATGTTCACGAGCTCCTTGATTCACACAGCGAGGAGCCTAACGACGAAGAACTCCTCGACCTGGTTGACATGATGCAGCCCAGTGCACAAGGTGACGACGCCGACGACGAGGACGATGAGGAGGAGGAGCAAAAGCAACGCTCCTTGACATTAAAAGGTCTACGAGACTTTTTTCACCACACTGAATTGTTGGGTCAGCAGGCCATGGAGATGGACCCAGTGATGGATCGGGCAGCAAAATTTAAGCGTGGATTAGAAGCACTCCTTCTGCCATACAGGGAGGCATATCGTCACCTACAGGTTACTGCCAAGCAGTCCACAATCACCACATTCTTTCGGCCTAAGTCTGCTTCTGTGTCTGTCATCGCTGAGCCTCGTGCAGAGCCCCCTGTGATCGAGGAGGAGGAGGAGGAGGATGTCGACGACCCACTGTCTTGTTGACAGCACAGTGCCATACTGTGTTGTCACCACCCAGCCACCTAAGTCCAGCAGGTCCGACCCCAGGGTGAGTGTTGATTACATATTGTTGTCTAACAAGGTCTTGTCTCATTTCAGTCATTAAAAAGAACGAAAAAAACATGTTTTATATGACGTGTCAGAGGTGACTTCCCCAAATGCATATTTTCCCATAGGGTTATAGTCCCGCCGTTCGCGGTTTCGCGCATCGCGCCGAAGTCCGGGAACGAAATACCCGCGAACGGCGGGGGATGACTGTATATGAGTGCGTTACCACACGCCCCACCCGTACAGGGATCATATATATAATCATCACGCTCTACGCTCCCTACGTTTCAAATATACCGCCAGTTCTTGACTCAGAAAAATGGTGGAGGCATCTGGCATCCGTACACACTCATTCGTCTCCAGCGTGCGCCCTGCTGAAGGCCACAGATCATTTTCCACTTTTGTTCAGAATACATCTGTCATGTCTCATGATGCATCAAGCAGTTCCTCTGCTCTGGGCGGAAGTAGAGCGCGGGCGAATCAAAGTGACAGTGACTCTGATGACTGCTATGGTAGTGACACTGACAGAGGAGGGAGGGGCAAGTAGGGGGGGAGAGAGAGAGAGAGAGAGAGAGAGCAAGTAGGGTGCTTCCACGTGACGCGTCACGACCACGAGAAAATGAACAATATTTTCGGCTGTCATAACTTTTTTATTATTATTAGGAAAAGTTTTATTACACCACAATATATACTAGATGAATATACAATTATTGTAAAGAAGAAAGACACCATTTCCACCTCTTAAATGTCTAAATTTTCCCTGTGCACAGCATCCAGAGAAATATATCGCCGCCCGTACTCTAAGGGTTAATGAAAAAGTTTTTGGTTAGTCGGAGAATAGATTTGGCACGATTCCGGGCAGAAATGTAAAGTTCATAGTTAGCATTAGTTCGAAGGCTCTGGTACCTTTTGTGAGCTGCCTCTCTATCATTGACGGCACGAGAACAAGCGTGATTATGATTAAACCAAGGCAAATCTCTATCCTGGAATCAATAATCATTCCACGGGAAATCGGAAAAGTACATCCTCAGGTCATCCCACCGAGCTGAAGCAAAATGCCAGAAGCATCGCCTCTTCGGTGGGTCCAGAGGGTGTACAGGAGCGATAGGACAGGATGCAGAAATAAGGTTGTGATCGATGGAGCCCAACAGAGAGAACAGTTTGACAGAATAAGCAGAAGGGTTTGAGGTAAGGAAGAGGTCTAGAATGTTGGGCCTGTCTCCAAGACAGTCGGGAATACGTGTAGGGTGCTGGACCAACTGCTCTAGGTCGTTGAGGATAGCAAAGTTGTAGGCTTGTTCACCAGGATGGTCAATGAAAGAGGATGAAAGCCAAAGCTGGTGGTGAACATTGAAATCTCCTAGGATGGAGATTTAAGTGAAGGGAGAGTGGGTCAAGATGTGGTCCACTTTAGAGTTCAAGTAGTCAAAGAATTTTACATAGTAGTTAGGTGAGAGATAAACAGCACAGATGTATTTATAAAGTAATAGAATGACAATGAAGTCTTAGCCAGATGGTGGAAAATTCTAAAGAATCAAGGTTGTGGGCACAAGAGCAAGTGATGTCGTTGCGCAGGTAGGCGCAACATCCAGCTTTGGATTGAAATTTAGGATAGAGATAGTAGGAGGGAACAGAGTAGAGATTGCTGTCAGCAGCCTCAGAAACCTGTGTTTTGGTGAGGAAGAGAAGGTGAGGTTTAGAAGAGAGATGGTGTTCCACAGAATGGAAATTAGAATGAAGACCGCGAATGTTGCAGAAATTGAGAAGAAAGAGGCTCGAGGAGTTATCAAGACACCTCTCGGGTCGGCAGCCAGAAGGGGAGTCCTCCCTGGGGGAATTTGTTGTCCCCCCCCCCCAGGCGGGGACTCCGAGGCAAAGTGAAGGTGCGCCAATTTGAAATTTGAATTTTGGGAAAAGGTGTATATGTTGTGTGAATGTAGTGTGGTGTGGATAGAGAGAAGATCTGTCTTTAGAGAGCATGCTGAACTACTCTCCGGTGTTGGTGAGACAATAGGGAAACGGTGAGTGAGGACATGGGAAGGGTCTTTGGAGGGCTTCAGCTCCCTTCTCAACTCCCATATATACCTCACCGGGAGTGGCTTGCGCCCGTTCGGTAGGTGTCTTCCTACCTACTCCAGCCTGGGCGATACTATTTCACGGATGGACTATATATCACGCGACACTGGCTCCAGAGCCGCAGGTTGCCGACCATTGCATCAACCTGCTGCACGCTAATCACAGAATGGTTGCCAGTGCTTTGAGTGATTTTGCTTTTCTCACATGATGGCGCCTTCTCCATCCTACCTCCATGAGTGGTCCTGCCTTCATCCCATGCCACATGCAGCAGGTCAGATGCTAGGAGGAAGATGGGAGGGGAAGGGAGTGAACATCAAGAGAAAGGCTGCAGAACCAATAAAAATGCTCCCAACTCTGCCCTGGATGTACAGATTGCAATGTCTATGACTACCAGCAGATTTGATGGAAAAATTGGTATAGAAGCATTGTTAATAAAACACAAATCAGGGTGAAAAAATTTATTATAATCATGACATTTTATGGTGAATAAGACTAATGGTGTATAAGATAACCCCAGAAATTAACATTCAAGATAAGAGTTTAGAGGTACATTCTCAGCATAAGATGACCCTAAAATCTGGAGTCACTGGGAGGCTGCAGCTCCAGCAATCTTATTCCTTTGTCATTCTTCCCAAAGACCAGTGAACTGACATTATCAACAGCTTCAAGTACAACAAAGTCTTCGGTTCAATTTTACCTTCAAACATGTTCTTTTGTGGGTTTCACAGGAAGAATTGTGTTGTGACCAGCTTTTTTCTTTATCTTATGATGATTTATGGAAATCTCATGCATTGCTTTAGTTCCTTGATGTGCAGGAATGTTACAGGTACTGCATCCAGTGGTTACCAAATCAAATACTTTACCTTACCTGAGGGATTGTTACAAAAGACCTGCCACCATGTTTACATACAATGACTTGGAGCTCCTGCAGGGACATTGGGCATGATGATGACTGCCAATTCAATAATGGTTACATATGAGGTGTCAGTGTAGATATTTTGAAAGAAATAAAATAACTTAGGAAAGTAATGATCACCAGGACTAAAAGAAGAAAATAGTAACATTACTGCAAAACTACCTTAAATGCATCAGCTCTGAGATGTTAAAAAAGCTGACAAAGAGCTTGGCAAGTTTTACCTTTGATCAGCTTCTGTGGGTTTCACGGGAAGTAACTGTTATCACCTCTTCTTTCTGTGTTGTCTCACAATGATATTTACCTTACTAAAACCTCACATATTACCTTACCTCTCAAGAACTAGTTCAGGCTCTCCAGGGGCAACAAGCCTGACAACAACTACTGATGAGTTTAGGGGTGATAAGTTAGTAGCAACACAGTATAAACCATCCATAAAACTAAACTTTGCAACCCTGCACTACGCCTTTCTGTAAACAGTACAACTAATTCCTCAAGTGTCTTTTGTAAGCATTCAGAGGGTCAATCCCTTTTCTTATGTCTTCATGGCTGATGTTTTCTGAGATATTTTATGGGAAAATTCTTTGTACTTGATGCTGATGTCAGAAATTTCATTTTCTTTACTTAAATATTCATGGGAAATATAGGGTTAAGGTGATGTGTTTGGCAATGTTCTCCGACGCCCCCAGGATGTAGGGGTTACAATTTTGATTCAAGCTTTTAAAATGATCCCCTAATTTTGCTCTCAAATATGTCAGATAATGGAGTACTTATACTCAGACATATTTCATAAACTAATAATTGAGATATGCCCTCAACTGGTCTCCTAAAATGTCCTCCATTTTTCCAAACAAAGTTCGAGTGGCCGACTCCACTTCCTGGTTGGTAGACTCCAGAACCTCCGAGATAGGTGGAATGGCATCTGCCAAAAGTGGCCTCAGGAAGTCCTCGCCGAGCGTCTCCACCAGGCTCTGGAACACCTCCAAGGCCCCCAACACAACCTGTGAGGAATAGCAGGGGAAGACATCAGGTACAGTAATGAGCTTATTTCTGTTCTGAACGTGCTAGCAGCATTGACGCAGTGAATAGTAATGAGGCTGTGATGGTGGGGGTAATGAAGGCATTGGTATTGAGGGCAAGATTGGAAATACTAAGTAATATTACTATACTACAGCAGAACCTTGACTTAACACAAGGTAGGTACTACAGAAACTTGTACTAAATAGACTTTGTACTAAATTGTGATTCATCATTTCAACCATTAATATCTTTATGTAACAGTGAGGTAGCATTACAGATCTACAATACCCTCCCTAGTTTCGCGCTTGCTTTGTTCCGAAGGTATAGCGCTAAACTCGAGGATCGTGAAACTCGGGGTATTGAAAACAGAGAGAAAGTTCTTATTTGTTCCCGCCCATGGAGAAGCTGACTTTTTTTCCCACTTTACTCTTTTGAAGCTGCAGCTGAAGGTGGCTGCCTTACAATTGGATGAGTTCTGAAAACACCCTTGTGATTCGCTGAGTCCGATTACGTCATTGATGGGCTCACCCAATCAGCGGCCTCTAACTATGACAAAGCAAAAGTTTTGTGAATCTGAAGTGAACGTTGATAGTTACCATATTTCCTGCCATATAAGACACACTGAAGTATAAGACGCACCTATAATTTGGCAAGATATATTTTAAAAAAATATAAAACTACAGTACCCTTCCGAGTTTCGCGCTTGCTTCGTTCCGCAGGTATAGGGCTAAACTCGTGGATCGCAAAACTCGGGGTATTGAAAACACTGAGAATGCGCTTATTTGTTCCGGCCTGTGGAGAAACTGACTTTTTTCCCCACTTTACTCCCTTGCTATCTCAAAATACGTACCGTGTAAAAAGGCAGAAAATGTGAAGAGAAAACGGGACGTTTTGAAGCCGCAGCTGAAGGCAGCTGGCTGCCTTACGATTGGCTGACAGTTCTGAATACACACTTGTGACTGGCCGAGTCCGATGACGTCATCAACGGCGCTCATCCAATCAGCAGCCTCTAACTATGACAAAACGAAATCTTTGTGAATAAGTCAACGTTGATAGTTAAATCATTAGCTCGTAGCTTCTACCATGGGCCATTAGCATGCATCTCTGTGAATCTCACCCCAGCACGTGTGAACACAGTCACCCAACTGCTAGTTTCTCAAGAATTTTGTACAGAGATTCAAAGTCGGCTGCATTTCACGGGAAACTCATTGAAATTCTAGTCAGAAACTCAAGTCGCCAGCATGTCGGTTATTTCCTCGTGAGGTCGGTAAGTTGTGGTCACAAGAAGAAGAATAGAGTATCAGCTATCTGAGTGTTTTTTTCCAGTACCACAATGAGTTCCACGAAGCTAGATAAGCTTGGAGTAACCAGGTTGAGCAGGTCTTGGACTTGAGTCTTGCCCTATCGTAGCCACTCCATTATCATGTCTTGGTCTTCACTGCTACGTTCTCATTGCATGTAATTAACAGTAATGGAGTGGCTATGCTTGGGCAAGACTCAAGTCCAAGACCTGCTCAACCTAATTACTCCAAGCTTATCTAGCTTCGTGGAACTCATTGTGGTACTGGAAAAAAAAAAACCCAGATAGCTACTAAACCGATCAGCTGATACCCTCTTCTTCAAGCTGTAACACACTCTCCCTTTGTTTCCGGGCTAACCACTCAGGAACCAACAAATGCTTTCTTTTCATTTTTTTCTTTTCTCAAGGAAACACAACAAAGCAAACAAACTCTGAAACGTCTGGATCCATTGTTTGTTTTGCTTTTCAGCTGATATCCCAGAATGCAACAGTCTTCCATGTGACCGAACTTGAAGATAAATTTGAGGCAGAAAATTGTTGAGAGAATTTCAGTGGGAAATTCCCGAGAAACTAGCTTGTGTGAGCACGCCTTTAAGCTGCTGGTGTTACACTGAGCCTTTTTCCTTCAACCGCATTAGCGATAGGGGCGACCGACAACTCCCAACTTTTCCGGGTGTGCATCAAACACAGCCAAGGTCGTTTGTCTGTATTCACAACATAAACAAAGCAGTCACCCTGTATTGATTAAATAGTAAACGAAGCAGCTCTGCCAGTCTACTTTATGAGTTTCTTGGTTCGCCACTTTCCACTGCTCCACACTCCTCAGCCACTGCCGTCGTCTGTTTGTTTACATACAGCCGCGCGGTAACTCGTATCCCCAACCGTTTTTCATCTGAAGGGACAACCAACAACTCGCTCCCAGTTGGGCACACGGGCAACCTCAGCTGCCAATAGCCCCAACAGTTGGAGGAAAACAGCCAGTGTGACACCGCCTCAAGCAATTGCACGTAACTCGTGCATGTCAAAGCAACGTGAAACTCGGGGCAATAATGCGTGAAGGTCGGGATGGTAAGAATTTAGGATTGAGTACGTAACTCGAGGATCGCGAAACTTGGATAGCACGAAACTCGAGAGGGTACTGCACTAGGAAAAGTATTGGTGCCAATACTGATCCTTGAGGCACTCCACTATCTACAATTCTCCATTCCAATTTCATGTCCTTTACTACTGTTCTCATCTCTCTTCCCCTTAACCCGTAAATTACCGTTGATGCATCTCACACGTTAAAAGCGATTTGCAATTATATACCGTTGACGCGTCAGACGCGTTTGCAAATTACCGTAATTAATCGCAATTGAAAGGACGCTCCTGTGCACATCAAGATGCTCATACGGATACTGAGCATCAACTTGTGAGTCAGCCTAGCCTCTCCCAGGCCAATATGCCCCCAGGGGCCCCAGGGGTGACGCCGACCCACTGGGAAGAAAGGGAAACCCAACGAAATCAAGTCCGAACAAAGTGAAAACGTCTGATTATCATAGTGAGGTCAGACGAGTAGTGACCTTGAGCCAGTCACACACACACACACACACACACACTATCATGGTTACCAAGTATTGAATTACGGAACCATTTTCGTACGCACAAGGGTGAGCCGCGAGCCAAGCCGGTGTGATGTCATGAGACATCCTATCTGAATATATACATGAATTTCGACAGAGTACAGGTAACTGTCGATTTACGTGAGTTTGGTTTACGCGTTTTTGAAATAACGCGGGGTCCAAAATCCAAATAAATGTTTAATTTACACGTTTTTTCACTTATACGCGATATTTTATGGAGTGGCCACCAGATGTCTCATGCAACTGGACTCACACGGCGCCGCGGCCACACAGCTGAGCTCAGTTCTTCCCGTGCTCCACTTGAACAACAATACAGTCCACGCTGCCACGCTACTCAACAATAGGGGTGGGCAGGTACCGGTACCAGTACCGGTACCAACGGTACCAGCTATACAGTACAGTACCGGTATCAGACTGCTCGATACTGGTACCAGGCTGCTCGGTACCGGTACCAATACTAGCCAGTCGCTCATGGTGTTCCTCATTTCTTCTTCACACGAGTGAGGCTGAGACTGAGTGCCTCAGTGGATATCTCGGTGATATGGATATTTTCTTTCTCTCTCTCTCTCCACTGAATGAAGTGAATATTTATTTATTTTTCGATAGAAACCTCTACCTCATGTTTGATTTACATTGTTTTTGATTTACGCGACCTCTTCAAGGACACAATACTCACGTAAATCAAGAGTTACCTGCACCGTGTTATTCATCGACTGCTTGTTGGGATTTGTGCCACCCAAGTTTATTTACTTTATTACAAAAGCAAATGACGATGCATGTATGTATATAACGAGGATATCAACAATCACTCCTTCTTCTTGTGACCTGTTCTGCTTTGAATTGCTTTTTAGGTCCTCATTGGTACTTTTTTACACTTTGATGCTTCACTTAGTCACTCTGTGATAGTAAATTTTGGGTTCCGCGATGCGAAAATAAGGATGGGATGTCTCATGATACCGGATGGCAGATGACACCACTACCACACCAGTGGAATGAACCTGTTTTCCTTGTTACTGGGGTCAGTTTGAAGGGATTTAACCAATAATTTTTTTTTACTCCCAGTACAGTACTGGGGGTCACCTTTATATCACATAGGGAGGTACGCTACGGGTTAAATAACTTTCCATCCAGTTTTTCATTTTCCCTTTCAATCCTCCTTTATTTTTCAGCTCCCATAATAGTCTTGTATGTGGAACTTTTTCAAAAGCCTTTTTCAGGTCCAGATACACGCAATCCGCCCAGCCATCCCTCTCCTGTGTTATGTCTGTCACTCTTGAGTAAAAGCTCAGTAAGTTTGTTACACATGAATGCCCTTTTCTAAAACCATACTGTTTTTCTGTAATTACAGTCAAGTCGAGTATGGCGCGGTTAATTGGTTCTGAGCAACTGCCGTGCCATAGGAAACTGCGCCGTAGAAATAACCAAACCTATGGAGAAAATACAATTTGGTTCTGGCCGTTGCCATTTTGCCCCACCACACCTATTTTTTTTTCCTTTGTTCGTTCTAACCTGAGTGCACCGGTAGGCATTATCTGCCTGTTGATATTGTTCAGTCCGACCCCACGCTCACCACCTTATCCAGTCGGCCACTGCCAACATCCATTTCTTGACTCAGCACATATGCTTGTACGTTAGTAGGCAAATCTTGCAAGCCATTGTGCAGCACGTGTGTGGTAAGCAAGCCGACTCCTTGCCATGCGGGGGCCGGGGGGTTAACTAGACACGTACTCGTCAGGTCGGGACTGAGAACCCGCCGTACCGCCGCCACATTCCATCTAAAAACCGCCCAATCCCGCCCAACCATTTACTTTCCCCGCCAAGCCGAAATCAACAAAACTATTACTTGGCACACATATTAATGCAATAAGTAGTGGTGACCAACCACTTTCAAAGATCTCTCTCTCTCTCTCTCTCTCTCTCGTTAGTTTCTTTATACACCGTGTCTCTGATTTCTTCCCTTTTGGACTGGGCAGCGAGAAAGACAAAAGAAAGGAAAGGATCTGGGAACACCAATTTAGATTTTTAAAAGCCAGTTTGCCAGCAGGCTGATGTGCAGCAGCGGCCTGCTGTAGATTTTAGTAGGCTAGCTAGCCAGATTGCTTTCTTTTTGCCAGCCAGAATAGACAGTTGGGCCAGGTCCACTTTACATGAAAAAAGGAGCAAAGGGGGGTGAAAAGATTGACGGGAAGAGATGCGGAGTGGTCGGGGAGTGCATGACTGTGACTTGGAATTTGAGTGCGTTACAGCAGCAGCGACTCTCGTTCGTTTCTGCGTACAGCAGCAACCCGACTCGAGTTCTGTCTACATCTATAAATTTTGGCTATTCTGATAGTGAGGATAATTTGTAACTTACTGAATACAAAAATGTGTGGGGAGAGAGCGCGAGAGAGAGAGAGATGGGATAGAAATCCTCCCAAAAAACTAACCTAACTGCCACCATGAGATTTTCCCCCTTGGGAAAAAAAATCCAACCTGGCAACTCTGCGCTCGTTTGGCCAGGGGAGACCACGAACCACGTCATAGATGGTTTTACCCGCGTGATCTGAACATACGATTCTGAAACCACACCGCGTCATAGGAAACCACGTCTTACGAATCCATGTCATACGCGGCTTGACTGTACTGTATATTGTGTTCATCTAGAAATTTGGCCATTGTTTCTCTGTCACTTTCTTGCATATTTTACAAACTATACTGGTCAATGATACTGGTCTGTAGTTCAAAGGTTCTTCCTTTTCTTGCTCTTATATATAGGGACCACTTCAGCTCTCCGCCACTCCTTTGGTACTTTACCAGTTGTTATTGAGCACATTATGATATCATATACCGATCCAACCAGCTGATTTCTGCATTTTTTCAGTATAAAACCTGAGACTCCATCTGGTCCTATTGCTTTCCTCTCCTCCAGCTCCTCCATTATTTTATATACAGGTAACTCTCGATTTACGCGAGTATCGTGTCCTTGAAGAGGTCGCGTAAATCAAAAACAATGTAAATCAAACAAGAGGTAGGTTTCTATCGAAAAATAAATATTCATTCAGTAGAGAGAGAGAGAGAGAGAGAGAGAGAGAGAGAGAGAGAGAGAGAGAGAGAGAGAATATCCATATCACCGAGATATCCACTCAGGCACTCAGTCTCAGCCTCACTCGTGTGAGGAAGGAATGAGGGACACCATGAGCGACTGGCTAGTATTGGTACCGGTACCGTACCGTATATCTGGTACCATTAGTACTGGTACTGGTACCGGTGCCTGCGCACCCCTATTGTTGAGTAGCGTATAAGTGAAAAAAAGGTGTAAATTAAACATTTATTTGGATTTTGGATCCAGCGTTATTTAAAAAAACGCGTAAACCAAACTTGCGTAAATCGAGTTACCTGTATCTCCTCTTTAGTTACTATGACTTCATCCATTTGAGCATTTATCTTGTCATCTTGTGGTTCACTGAATTGTGATTTTTTTGTAAAAACTTGCAGGAACCTCTTGTTTAGCAGCTCAGTCATGTCTTTAGGATCTTCAATTTTCTTATTTCAGTCTTTCTATTTTTTCCCTTGGTTGATTTTTCCATTTATGAATCCATAAAACAGTTTAGGTTCTTCCTTGCACTTTTCAACAATATCCTTTTCATATCCTTTCTCTTCTTCTCTCTTTATTTTCATGTATTAATTTCTTGCTATCTTAAAATCTTATTTGATTCTTATTTCTTTTCACTCTCTTCCACACTTTGTCTCTTTTTTTCCTTTGCAGCTTCACATTTTGCATTAAATCAATCCTTCTTTCCTCTTTCTTTGGGTTTATACAATGGGACACATTTCATGACACCTGTTCCATACGCTTCCATAAAAATATCATACTTTTCCTGCACCTCCCTTGTTCTCTTAAACTTTTCCCAGTCTAGCTCTTCATAATATTTCTTAAGATTTTCTATGTCCGCCTTCCTATAGTTTCTCCTGTTTCTTTTATATGATTCGTCCCCCTCAATGCCTTCCTCCTCTGTTTCCATCTCTATTATCACGTGATTGCTCTTTCCCAGGGGACACACGTATCTTAATTCATTTAACAAGTGCATTCCCTTTGTTAGCACCAGGTCCAGTCTCGCCGGTTCATCATCATTCCTGTATCTTGTGTTCTCCGTCACCCACTGCATCATCAAGCTTTCTATAGTCAATCTTAGATCTTTCCCCCATGCCGTTTCACTACCTCCACTTTCAAATGTTTCCCAATTTAATTCCTTACAGTTGAAGTCTCCAACTAACAAGACTTTTGTTTGCTTTGAGTAACCTTCTCAAACTCTGAATGGTATCTTCAATCATGGTCTCATATTCTTCTTTACTCCATGAGTTTGTTCTTGGTGGTACATAGGTTGCTATTATTGTCATCATTTCTCTGTTTTTGTTCTCCAGATTAACACTCACTATTTCCGTCTTTTCTTCTCCATATACTAATGACTTCACTAATACCTCCTTCCTCGTCATTATCATCACTCCTCCACCACCTTTACCCTTCCTATCCTTCCTCCATACATTGTCATTCCATACATTCCATGTTGCTGTATTATTAATTGGGTATAAGAACAATTTAAATTTTCTAGGCCTTAAATAAAAAAGTCATACAATGCGAGAAACATTATTTTTTTCTGTTTATTCAAGACTTCACTGTTGCTATGATAATTTAAGCCAACACTGAAACACACCTCTCAACCAGCACGCCCCGCTCTTCCATCTCAACTATTTACAACAGTTCTCTTTTTTGAGTGTCTGTAAGGCTGGCACTTCGAACCATAAGCATGAAGATTGCTGAGATAAATTTTAAAGTGATGGACTGACAGGCGCATGTTTCCCAAGTCTGTACGAGTATGTGGTTGTATGTGGTACTCGTGCTGGGCTTCCCACAGCCAATCTCCAAACTTGTGACGTCACCTGTGGGTGGAGCTTATAAGCAAAGCTCAGCAACATAGATGATACCATTTCCCACCCACTGATAGGAGCTTTAAAGCTAGTTAAAAATATATTTACAAAGGAGAAATAACGAAGGGAGAAAGAGATGTCTCATGGAACAGGAGAAGAATAAAGAAAAGAAAATCAGTTTATTCTAAGGAGGTCTCCTAAGCTCCGCCCACAGGTGACGGGATGAGCTGAGAGCGAAACAAGCATCGCCACGGGTACCAACCAATTAAACGCATCAATGTAAATTTTCTGATATATATATATATATATATATATATATATATATATATATATATATATATATATATATATATATATATATATATATATATATATATAGTGTATGTCACTGTATCAAGCACTGCATGCTTACATAAGTATTTGCCACACAATATTTTCCATTATAGAAATGTACCTAAAATGCATTACTGTTTCGGTTTTCAACGTTTGTTTGATTTGCAGTAGTACCAACACTACATGGAAAGATAGCTTGGAAGGGGGAAGAGAAAATAGCGTTTGATAATAGGCTACCTCTTAACGGAAACACACTCTCTAAGTGACGCTTCGACGAAGAGGGAAGAGCTTGACTGATGATACCGCTGTGTGTGTGTGTGTGTGTGTGTGTGTATTTACCTGGTTATAGTTTTACAGGACCCGGGCTTTACGCTCATGTGGTGTGTGTGTGAGTTGGTGTGCTTGAAAGAACATGTATTTACCTGGTTGTATTTACCTAGTTGTGACATACAGAAAAGAACTACGCTCGCGCTGTCCCGTCTCCATATCCACTCATCCAACTTTTCCTTAAAATCATGAATGTTTCTTGCACAGACCACCTCCTCTTCCAGTCTATTCCATAGCTCAATGCTTCTGTTTGGGAAGCTAAACTTTTTCACATCTCTCCTACACGTGGTCGCCCTCAACTTCTTTCCATGTCCTCTTGTTCCTCTCTCGTTCCACATACACAGATCCTCTCTGTCCAAATGCTCCACTCTGTTCGCCACCCTGTACACTGCTATCAGATCCCCCCTTTCTCTTCTTCTTTCCAGGGTTGTGAGCCCCATGCTATTGAGTCTCTCCTCATAAGTCCGATCTCAAAGTTCTGGTACAGTCGGGGCCGTTGTCACTCGAACACCTGAGCTGGGCTCTCTGTTTTTCTAATCTTTTCAAATTTATACCAATTCATCGTCCACAGCCACCTCACTCTCCCCGTACCTGCCTTCCCTGCCCCTCCTCATCCCCGTCTTATCGGCCCCAAAATTTCTTCTGATGAGAGTGTGAGGTTAGCCCCTGAGGACAGCTCTCTCTCTCTCTCTCTCTCTCTCTCTCTCTCTCTCTCTCTCTCTCTCTCTCTCTCTCTCTCTCTCTCTCTCTCTCTCTCTTGCATTTTCCATCTTTGTCACACACACACACACACATGGATAAGGATATGATGAAAAAAATAATTACCACTATGATCAGACCAAAGTTGGAGTATGTAAAATTCTTTGACTATTTGAATTCTAAAGTGGAGCACATCTTGACCCACTCTCCCTTCGCTGAAATCTCCATCCTAGGAGATTTCAATGTTCACCACCAGCTTTGGCTTTCATCCTCTTTCACTGACCATCCTGGTGAACAAGCCTACAACTTTGCTATCCTCAACGACCTAGAGCAGTTGGTCCAGCACCCTACACGTATTCCCGACCGTCTTGGAGATCGGCCCAACATTCTAGACCTCTTCCTTACCTCAAACCCTTCTGCTTATTCTGTCAAACTGTTCTCTCCGTTGGGCTCCTCCGATCACAATCTTATTTCTGCATCCTGTCCTATCGCTCCTGTACACCCTCTGGACCCACCGAAGAGGCGATGCTTCTGGCATTTTGCTTCAGCTCGGTGGGACAACCTGAGGATGCACTTTTCCGATTTCCCGTGGAATGATTATTGCTTCCAGGATAGAGACCCCTCTGTGTGTGCTCAGCGCATCACAGAGGTGATTGTCTCTGGAATGGAGGCATACATTCCTCGTTCTTTCTCTACTCCTCACGCAAAAAAGCCTTGGTTTAATCACGCTTGTTCTCGTGCTGTCAATGATAGAGAGGTAGCTCACAAAAAGTACCAGAGCCTTCAAACTAATGCTAATTATGAACTTTACATTTCTGCCCGAAATCGTGCCAAATCTATTCTCCGACTAACCAAAAATTCTTTCATTAATAGAAAATGTCAAAACCTTGCTTTCTCTAACTCTTCCCGTGACTTCTGGCATCTAGCCAAAAACATCTCCTCCAACTTCACTTCTTCATCTTTCCCTCCACTCCTCAGTCCTGATGGCAACACTGCCGTCTCATCTATCTCTAAGGCTGAACTCTTCTCTCAAACTTTTTCTAAAAACTCCACTCTGGACGATTCTGGGCATATTCCTCCTACTCATCCCCCCTCTGACTCCTTTTTGCCTGTTATAAAGATTCTTCAAAATGATGTTTTCTATGCCCTCTCTGGCCTCAATCCTCAGAAGGCTTATGGACCTGATGGAGTGCCTCCTATTGTCCTTAAAAACTGTGCCTCCGTGCTGTCACCCTGCCTGGCCAAACTCTTTCGCCTCTGCCTGTCAACATCTACCTTTCCTTCTTGCTGGAAGTATGCCTTCATACAGCCTGTACCTAAGAAGGGTGACCACTCCAATCCCTCAAACTACCGTCCTATAGCTTTACTTTCTTGTCTATCTAAAGCTTTTGAATCAATCCTTAACGGAAGATTCAAAAGCACCTTTCCACTTCTGACCTTCTATCTGATCGCCAGTATGGGTTCCGCAAGGGGCGTTCTACTGGTGATCTCCTAGCCTTCTTAACTGACTCTTGGTCATCGTCTCTTAGCCGTTTCGGTGAAACTTTTGCTATTGCGCTGGACATATCAAAAGCTTTTTGATAGGGTCTGGCACAAATCTTTGCTTTCAAAACTACCCTCCCACGGTTTCTATCCTTCTCTCTGTACCTTTATCTCCAGTTTCCTTTCTGACCGTTCTATTTCTGCCGTGGTAGACGGTCACTGTTCTTCTCCTAAATCTATTAACAGTGGTGTCCCACAGGGTTCTGTCCTATCTCCCACTCTTTTTCTGTTGTTCATTGATGATCTTCTTTCCAAAAGGAACTGTCCTATCCATTCCTCCTACGCCGATGATTCCACTCTGCATTATTCAACTTCTTTTAATAGAAGACCCACCCTTCAGGAACTTAACGACTCAAGGCTGGAGACTGCAGAACGCTTAGCCTCAGACCTTACTATTATTTCCGATTGGGGCAAGAAGAACCTGGTGTCCTTCAACGCCTCAAAAACACAGTTTCTCCACCTATCCACTCGACACAATCTTCCAAACAACTATCCCCTATTCTTTGACAACACCCAGCTATCACCTTCCTCAACACTAAACATTCTCGGTTTATCCTTAACTCAAAATCTCAACTGGAAACTTCATATCTCATCTCTTACTAAATCAGCTTCCTCGAGGCTGGGCGTTCTGTACCGTCTCCGCCAGTTCTTCTCCGCTGCACAGTTGCTGTCCATATACAGGGGCCTTGTCCGCCCTCGTATGGAGTATGCATCTCATGTGTGGGGGCTCCACTCACACAGCTCTTCTGGACAGAGTGGAGGCTAAGGCTCTTCGTCTCATCAGCTCTCCTCCTCATACTGATAGTCTTCTACCTCTTAAATTCCGCCGCAATGTTGCCTCTCTTTCTATCTTCTATCGATATTTCCATGCTGACTGCTCTTCTGAACTTGCTAACTGCATGCCTCCCCCCCTTCCGCGGCCCCGCTGCACTCGACTTTCTACTCATGCTCATCCCTATACTGTCCAAACCCCTTATGCAAGAGTTAACCAGCATCTTCACTCTTTCATCCCTCACGCTGGTAAACTCTGGAACAATCTTCCTTCATCTGTATTTCCTCCTGCCTACGACTTAAACTCTTTCAAGAGGAGGGTATCAGGACACCTCTCCTCCCAAAACTGACCTATCTTTCGGCCACCTCTTTGGATTCTTTTTAGGAGCAGTGAGTAGCGGGCTTTTTTTTTCATTAATGTTTGCTTTTTGTGTGCCCTTGAACTGTCTCCTTTGCTGTAAAAAAAAAAAAAAAAAAAAAAAAATGTGGAGGCAGTGTGGTCTCCTCATAAGAAGAAACACATAAAGAAACTAGAAAGAATACAAAGGATGGCAACAAAAATGGTTCCAGAGCTGGAGGGATTGACATACGAGGAAAGACTAAAGGAAATGGACTTAACAAACTACAGTACCCTCTCGAGTTTTGCGCCATCTGAGTTTCGCGATCCTCGAGTTTAGTGCTTAGTCCTATATTCTTACCATCATGACTTTTGCGCATTACCGCCACAAGTTTCGCGCTCCTTTGACATGTACGGGTCACGTCTACCTACCGTCGGCATCATGCGAGCTGCCTTAAAGGCGGTGTCCAACCATTGGGACTATGGGCAACTGTGGTTGTGGGTACGAGCGTGGGTACCTAAGGGTGTATGTAAAAAAACAGACGACGGCAGTGGCTGAGGAGTGAGGAGCAATGGAAGATGGACCACCAAGAGACTCGTAAAATGGACTGGCAGAGCTGCTTTGCTTGCTACTTGATTAACAAGATAAGAGAACACCCCGTGCTGGGGAACCACAGTCCAAAAAACTTTTTTCTCAAGTCTATGAAAATTGTAGATCTCCCAGTGATGTCTTCCTCTTCTTCTTCTTCTTTTGACCTGTAATGCATGGCAGCGACGGTGAAAAATAACAGTGGAAAATAGCAAAAGGGCATAGAAAACAAAAATCAGGGAAAGAAAAGAACAGAAAAACACCTAAGTTCAGGGTGAAGTGTTTAAGTGCGCACTTTGAAGTAAATAAGGGCCGCTTTCACAGTCACTTTGTTTGTTTTGATCGTTACCAATGGCGGCGATCGACGCTATAGTTTTCCACATGAAATTGGCCTATGGGGTAGTGGTGGCTGCAGAGAAAGCGACAGGTGTTGAGAGTGTGTGGTAAGGTGCGGGGCGAGGCTAACCCCGCAGCCGCCACGAGGTGCCGTTGTAAAGGGAATACCTCCAACACCATCACATCACATCACATCACTACCCATCGGCCAGTTTCACGTGGAAATACTAGAGCGGTGATCGCCGCCATTGGTAACAATCAATACAAACAAAATTACTGTGAAAGTGGCCCTAAGTGCATGTTGTGAAGCATAAAAGTGTGGAGGAGGAGGACCTAAGAAGCAATACAAAGCATTACAGGTCAAAAGAAGAAGAAGGTCCACTATACACTGGCCAGTGTTGCAAGAAATATCTTCCCGCTGAAATTAGTCATTCTGCTGTCCACCACGCATGCACGCTGTGGGGATACACAGCATTAAAAGTGTTAATTTGCCTGGATTTGTTCTTTTTTGTCCGCTTGTGGTCTTTGTGAGCGGTGAGGGAAATATGGAAGCAGTAAGCAAGTTGAACCTCTCTGCGAGCTATTTTGCGATTGCGGCGGCAGTTTACAATCAATAGGCATTGACAAGTCAATCATGATGTTAGTGATTTGATGATATATAACAGAAAGAGTTAGCAGATTATACCATAACACACAGAAAACTACCAGAAGCTATAGGTTTGTCCAACTGTACCACAGGTGACTGTGAGCAACCACCCTTACATTAGCAGACGACACCACGTGGATCACAAGCGTGTATTCAGAACTGCCAGCCAATTGTAAGGCAGCCGCCTTCAACTGTGGCTTGAAAACAAACTGTTCTTACTTCCTATTTTCTGCCTATTAACAAGGTACATATTTTGAGATAACAAGAGAGTAAATTCAAAAAAAATTGTGATAACAAGAGTCAAGTCGAAAAAAAAAAAAGAATGTTTTCCACAGGCTGGAACCAATATGCGCTTTTTCATGTATTTCAATACCTCGAGTTTTGTGATCCTCGAGTTTAGCGCTATACCTTCGGAATGAAGCAAGTGCGAAACTCGAGAGGGTACTGTAGAACAAAGAAGAGGCAGGGGAGACCTAATATAAATCTACAAATTATTGAGCAAAATGGAAGTAGATAACGAAGAGTTACTACTAAAAGAAGAAATTACCATCAGGAACACAAGAGGACATAGTAAAAAATTTAGGAAGGGGAGATGCTTGAGAGACATAAAAAAAATATATTCCCACAAAGAAGTATAGAGGTTTGGAACAGACTGAGTGAGGATGTAGTATCGGCGAGGAGTGTGCAAAGCTTTAAGGAAAAGTTGGATAAATGCAGATACGGGGACGGGACCACACGAGTGTAAAGCCCAGGCCCTGTAAAACTAAAACTAGGTGAATACATGCACACGCACACACTATTTTTACTTCAGTTGTATTTCTTTCCTTGCCTTCCTTCTTTCAGTTTCCTCCCATCATTTTGACCCTCCTCCTCCTCCCTCCCTCCCATCTTTTCCCCCCTCCTCCTCCACCCCTCCCATCCTCACGCCTCATGAGGGGGGGGGGGGGGGGGGGGTTGCTCCTTCTTGTGTGAGGGAGCATGGGCATTTGCCAAAGGCGGCCCATAGCAGGGAGCCGACAGACCGACTCTATCAGCGATTGAAATCTAGCCAACCAAGTTGGTCTGTCGACGAGGACTGGCGTGTCTCTGCTTCATGAGGGTTTGCATCTCCGCCCACTTCTCCCTCACTGCTCCGCCTTCACCTCATTTGACACTAGTAATCTCCAATTTGTTTGTTTCAATTCTTACTGATACATCATTCTACCATAAATTTCCCTTGTGCCTCGTTTATTTCCTTTCTACAATCAGTAACAACATAAGAAAGAGAAAGATAGAGAAGCAAAAAAAAAGAGAAAGTAAGAAAAAAAGACAAAGAAAAAAATGTATAGAAAGAGAAAGAAAGAAATGAGAGAAAAACGAAAGAAAAAAAGAAAGAAGAGAGAAAAAGGAAATGAGAAAGAAAGAATTAGAATGAAAAATATATAGACAGAAAGAGACAGAGACGGGAAGGAAAAATGAAAGAAAGAGAGGGAAAGAGAGAAAGAAAAAAAGAAAGAAAAAGTAAGAGGAGGAAAAAAGAGAAAGAAAGAAAATAAGAAAGAAAGAATTAAAATGAAAAAATATATTGAAAGAAAGAGAGAGACAGGAAGAGAAAAAAAAGAGAAAGATCGAAAGAAAAAAGAAATAATGAGAAAAAAGAATGAAATTAGGAAAAGAGAGAAAACAAAAAGAGGAAAAGAAAGAGAAACAGATAGACGGAAAGAATGAGAGAGAGAGAGAGAGAGAGAGAGAGAGAGAGAGAGAGAGAGAGAGAGAGAGAGAGAGAGAGAGAGAGAGAGAGAGAGAGAGAGAGAGAGAGAGAGAGAGAGAGAGAGAGAGAGAGAGAGAGAGAGAGATAAAGGAAAAAAGAGAAAAGTAAAAAAAAAAAAGAAAGGATGAAGGAAAGACAAATAAAGAAATAAAGATAAAGAGACAAAGAAAGAAAGAAAAGAAAGAGAAAGAAAGAGAAATGAAATATATATAAAGAAAGAAAAAGAAAGGAATAATGAAAGAAAGAACGAAAGAAAGAAAATGAGAAAGAAAGAATTAGAATGAAAAATATATACAGAGACAAAAACAGGAAGAGAAAAAGAAAGAGAGGTAAAGATAGAAAGAAAAAGAAAAAAAAGAGGAAGAAGAAAGAAAGAAAAAGAAAATGAAATAATAAGAAAGAAAGAAAGAGCCTCGATCCTGTTCTTAATCCACACTCCTGTTGTCTCCTGAAATGTGCAGGTGTGTGATGGGGCGGGGTCGCTGTGATAGGCTCAGAGCGAACTTCAAGGGAAAGGCTGAGGAAGTGAGAATCTGCCTCCTGCTCAGCTAAATGTGTATGATGAACAACGGCCCCGACTGTACCATCTTAATTGCCACTCTCTGCACTCTTCCAGCTTCTTTTATGTTTTTCTTTTAATGAGGAGACCAGACCACTGCTGCATACTCCAACCTTGGCCTTATCATTGTGGCTTATTTTCCTCATCATCTCATCCAGGTACACAAACGCTGTCCTTATGTACCTCAGCAAATTCATAGTTTGTCCCGTTATCCTGTTGATGTGTTTGTCCAGTGACATGTTCTCTGAGATAGTCACTCCCAAATCTTTTTCCTCCACTCCTCTGCATATTGTTTCACTTTCCATCTTGTAATCATATTCACATCTTCTGCCACTCCTACCAAACTCCATTTTTTTACATTTCCCAAGGTTGAACTCCATCTGCCATGTACCACTCCACTCCCATATTTTATCCAGGTCCCTCTGCAATGCCTCACAGTCCTTCACATTATTCAAACGTCAATAGTTTTGCATCATCTGCAAACAATCTCACATAGCTGGTCACTTCGTCCACCATATCATTTATATAAACAGCAAACATTATTGGTGCCAACACCGAACCTTGTGGGACCCCACTCATCACAGGGCAGCAGTTGGAAACCCTGTCCCTGATTATTGTCCTCATTTCCCTGTTTATTAGGAAGTCCTCCAGCCACTTAATAAGTCCATCATCCACTCCACCCCTATTTTTAATTTTCCAAATTAGTCTTCTGTGCGGTACTTTGTCACATGCTTTTTTCAAATCCAGGTACACTCCATCCCCCCCAGCCTTCTCTCTCTTGTATTGAATGTCACCCTTGAGTAATAACAGAATGTCACCCTTGAGTAATAACACAACAAGTTGGTGACACAAGATCTCCCTCTCCTGAATCCAAACTGGCAATCCAAGATAATTTTCTCACTTTCTAAGAAACCCGACCACCTGCTTTTAACCAGCCTCTCACATATCTTCGCAACCACACTAGTGAGTGTGTACAAGTGTACAGGAGTACAAATGTGTACAAGTGTGTGTGTGTGTGTGTGTGTGTGTGTAGTTAACACATTCACTGAGTGAGGACTGGGGTCTGACCATCAATCAATTTCAACCATTCGGTGCAGACCAGCATTGCCTTCTCTTCCATAGCACTTACAGCGGAACCTGCCCATAGAAGTAGCCCCAAACTGCCAATTCAGGGCAGGAAACGGGAAAATCACTTGGAATCTGGCGACCACTCAGAGGCCTAAACTCCTGCCATGAATTTTGATTTAGATCATGTCATGTTAATCTGAAGAAATTGTGTAATTTATGATATATGCTGGCTTTTAATGGCGTTAAAACAAATTTACGTAAATTAAACTCACAAAAAATGAGTTACCCGTAGATATGTTTCAGCATAATACAACAATACCCACTACATAAACATCTAACTATAAAAAGAAAAAATATAAACTGCCAAGCATGTGATGCCATGCCCTTCGACATAACATGACCTTGTATCCCTAAAAAACAACACAACACAACACTATACCAGGACAAAACACTAAGCAACACAAAAACACAAATGCAAATCTGACACCACACAACAGCAAACACTGCACCCAGCACCACACAGCCTTACCTGTGGCCTGTCATCTGCCTTGAGCCTCTGTAGCACCTGGCAGGCCAGTCCTCGCCATAGGGAGTCATCGCCCCCCGCCACAGCCAGCTGCGTCAGGCACGGCGTTAGGTGAGCACGTACCCGCCTCTTGTATAGGATGACACCCCCCACCTCGTTGTCCAGCTGGGGAGAAGGAACACTATTTGACTTGGTCTTTTCTCTTTATGCAGAGATGGGAAATACATACACACATACAGTAATCTCTAGCTATATCGCGGTCTCACTGTATTGCGGATTTTTAAATTGTATACAGTCAAGTCGTGTATGACGTGGACTCGTAAGGCGCGGTTTCCTATGACGTGGTATGGTTTCAGAACCGTATGTTCAAATCATGCGGGTAAAACCATCTATGACGCGGTTTGTGGCCAAACAAGCGCAGAGTTTCCAGGTAGGATTTTTTTCCGAGGGGAAAATCTCATGGCGGTTGGGTTGGTTTTTGGGAGGATCTCTCTCTCTCTCTCTCTCTCTCTCTCTCTCTCTCTCTCTCTCTCTCTCCACATATTTTTGTATTCAGTAAGTTACAAAATTAATTATCCTCACTATCAGAATGATCATATAGCCAAAATTTATAAATAGAGACAAGAAGAACGTTCGCAGTCGGCTGCCGTGGCTCTCACTCAAATTCCAAGTCACAGTCATGGCGCGTGCTCCCCGACTGCTCCGCATCTCTTCCCGTCAATCTTTTCCCCCTCCTTTGCAGGACGTCACGGCCCCGCCTCACTGCCGTGGCACCACCTTACTTGTGCCACCTGGGCCTCTCCATCCAGGACATCACGGCCCCACCTCACTGCCGCTTCACCACTTAACTTGTGGCTCCTGGGCCCTTCCATCCGGGACTCCTCGTCAATGCCTTGTAACTCAATGCTGGGATTGTTACCATTCTCCCGCATCGCCCTATCCAGTGGATGGTATCGCTACACACCTACGGCGACAGGCAAGACTTGTGTGTGTGTTAAGTGATGAGGCGATTAAATGTTAAACTTTCCCTGTGGTTTATATCTCGTCTGCCCCCGTGAAGTTGAGGGATACCGGGCCTAAAGAGGGAATTGGTCTGGCACATTACCTTCATCTTACAATGCCTGGTCACATTCCTTCACAGTGTCAAAAACATTCATAGTTTTCAGGAAAAATATAACAAACTAGTTTAAGAGAGGATATAACAAGCGGGAATCAATCCTTAACAAATCTGAGTAAAAATACACACATGTACCCACCAGGTCAGTTAGAGGAGCAGACAGAAGCTCAAATCTTTCTGGTGTGACGAAGCCCACTGAGTCATGTTTGAACACTTTGGTGAGTGTGTTCAGAAGGGCCTCCAAAAGTTTGCATGTACACTCTGCTGCTTCTTTGCCTTCTCCAAACACCTGGTGAGAAAATATAGTAAAATAATTTAACTGCATGCACTCATTATTCTGAGACTAAGTCTAGAGGTCTTGTGTGTGCTTGTGTCTAGAGGTTCATCTGGTTGTAGTAAACAGGATTAGAGTTGGTCTGCCTCACATATCCTTCTATCCAGCTTAGTTTTAAAGTCATGCATGTTCCTTGGCTGCACCGCCTCCTCACCCAATTCCTCCCAAACATCAGTTCTTCTGCTACATGGGAAACTAAATTTCTGGACATCATTACCCCATCTAGTGTACTGATGACCTCTTGGTCTTCCATTATCTAAGTCTAGAAATCCTCCACATTTTCTAGTCCCCTCACTGCCATAAACATCGTTGGTAACTTCTGCCTTCCAACTAAGTCAGTTTCAAAATACCAAATCTCTCCTCAAATGATAATTGTCCTAAGTTTGGTGCCAATATAGTTTCATTTTACTATTTTTTCAAAGTTCCTTACATGCTTTTCCTTGTACACTGAGGTGCCATGATAAGCATTTTTCTAACTAGCGATTTTAAGTCTAGCAACAGGATAAAAATAGTCCTGAACTTCATAACTGACAACCAAAGCTGTGGAACTAGTGAAAATATTTCCACTGGTTGGGAGGACTGAGTGGGCAAGTTGAGTCAAGACAGTCCAAGGAGTTGTTGTGCTGGGGGTTGCTGGGGAAGAGTGTGCCAGTGCCTGTTGGGGCTGGGCAAGTACAGTACTGTCTCCAAGTTTGCGATAAATAGGTCGATGCTGCGGGTCACAAACATTGATATCGCAAACTTTGAACCATTATTCTATGTGGAAAATTGAGAACCATCGATATCTTGTGCCTGGCCACCCATCAGGGTGGCCAGGCGCATGTGTGCAGACAGCCCCAGCCCGGCGCTGGGCCTGAGCAGCTGACGGGCGGCTGATGATGGTGATGGTGGTGATGAGTGTCGGCGGTGTGGCCTTTGCATCGGCGCCGCCTGAATGGTGTTTTTGTCAGGGTCTGTGTGTGTGTGGCTGTGTTTGATGTGGGTTTGGGCTTCTCAATTTGCTGATTCTTGTTTTCCACATGTTGCGTGGGACCCCTTTCTTTTCTTCCACCTCTTCTTTTTGAAAAGGAAGAGATGGAAGAAAGGAAAGGGGTCCCGTGCAACATGGAGAAAGTGAGAATTGGCATACTGAGGAGCCTGGGCCCACAATGGGCACAGCTACACACACGCGGGCCCCAGCGAAAATGCTGTTTGGGTGGCGCCAATGCGGGGGCCACGCCGCCGACACTCATCACCACCATCGCCATTATCAGCCGCCCGTCAGCTGCTCGGGCCCAGCGCGCGGTCGGGGCTGCTCGCACACATGCACCTGACTGCCCGGATCCCACTCACCATGCTTTCTGAGGCCAATGGAAAGGTCCAGGGGGTGGGTAAGAGCGAGAATGGGAGTCAAGGATCACAACAAGGTGTGAAAAAACACGGTTTTAGCAGCCTTTTCCTTTTCCTTTCGAGTCATATCGCAATTTCAGTTTTCAATAAAAAAATAAAATAAAAAATTGGGGTCCCTATCACAAACTCGGTGAATCGCAAACTTGAAACACGCAATCCTGGAGACAGTACTGCACTGCTGACTGCTCTTCTGAAGTTGCTAACTGCATGCCTCCCCTCTCCTTCGCCCCGCTGCACCCAACTTCCTGCACCAGTACACTACAACAGTTAACTACAACTTTGACATGCATTTATGAACCAGACCAACCACGAACCATAACCAACACCAACACTAGAACAACAAAAATGGCTGCCATTAGTGCCAGCATCGCTCACTGTCACAGGCATTGCCAGAGTAAATAGGGCCTCCCAGATTGTCACTGACCCTCAACAACAAAAATAACAAGAACAACAACAGCAACATGTTACTGACCTGTACACTGCCCTTAGGTCTGGGTCATGCCTTCAGGTAATGCAACATTTGGTGTTCATGACACATTTTTTTTTACAACAAAAGAGTCAACTCAAGGGCAACAAAAAGTGTAGAAAAAAAGCCCGCTACTTGCCGCTCCCACAACAGAAGATAGTATAGAGTAGCCAAGACAGAGGTCAGTTTTGGGTGGAGAGGTGTCTTGATACACTCTCCTTGAAAGAGGTCAAGTTATAGGCAGGAGGAAATACAGATGAAGGAAGGCTGTTCCAGAGTTTACCAGTGTAAGGGATGAAAGAGTGAAGATACTGGTCAACTCTTGCATAAGGGGTTTGGACAGTATAGGGATGAGCTAGAGTGGACAGTCGAGTGCAGCGGGGCCGCGGGAGGGGGGTAGGCATGCAGTTAGCAGGTTCAAAAGAGCAGTCAGCGTGAAAATATCGATAGAAGATAGAGAGGCAACATGGTGGCGGAATTGAGGAGGTAGAAGACTATCAGTAAGAGGAGGAGAACTGATGAGACAAAGAGCCTTAGACTCCACTCTGTCCAGAAGAGCTGTGTGAGTGGAGCCCCCCCAAACGTGAGATGCATACTCCATACGAAGGTGGACAAAGCCCCTGTAAATGGAAAGCATTTGTGCGGTGACGATACAGAACGCCCAGCCTCGAGGAAGCTGATTTAACGAGAGAGATGTGAAGTTTCTAGTTGAGATTTTGAGCTAAGGATAGACCGAGAATATTTGGTGTTGAAGAAGGTGACAGCTGTTATCGAAGAGTAGGGGATAGGTGTTTGGAAGATTGTGTCGAGTAGATCGGTGGAGAAATTGGTTTTTTGAGGCATTGAAGGACACAAGGTTCCTTTTACCCCAGTTGGAAATGGGAGCAAGGTCTGAGGTTAAGCATTCTGCAGCCTCCAGTCTGGAGTCTTGTAATTCCTGTTGAGAGGGTCTTCTGCTGAAAGAAGTTGAATAATGCAGAGTGGAGTCATCAGCATATGAGTGGACAGGACAGTTTGTTATGGAAAGAAGATCATTGATGAATAACAGGAAGAGAGTGGGTGATAGGACAGAGCCCTGTGGAACACCACTGTTGATAGGTTTAGGGGAAGAACAGTGACCGTCTACCACAGTGGAGACAGAACGGCCGTAAAGGAAACTGGAGATAAAGGAACAGAGAGAGGGATAGAAACCATAAGAGGGCAGTTTAAAAACCAAAGGTTTGTGCCAGACCCTATCAAAGGGTTTCGATATGTCTAGGGCAACAGAGAAAGTTTCACCAAAACGGCTAAGAGAGGATGACCAAGAGTCAGTTAAAAGAGCAAGAAGATCGCCAGTAAAACGACCCTTGCAGAACCTGTACTGGCGATCAGATAGGTCAGATGTGGAAAGGTTTGGTTAAGGATTGATTCAAAAGCTTTAGATACAGGAAAGTAAAGCTATAGGGCGGTAGTTTGAAGGAAAGTTGGAAAGTTTCGTTTAGTTGGCGCAACATCTGTGGTCATATGCCGGAGATAGACAGGAGGGGGAAGGAATTATAGGAGAAGGGAACAGATCCCAGGAGACAGGACACAACCCCCGATTAATACCTGGTACCCATTCACTGCTGGGAAAAGCCACCCAAATTTTTCCACTCCGCCCGGGAATCGAACCCAAGCTCTCGCGATTGTGAGGCGAGTGTGCTAACCACTGCACCACGAAGCCCCCTGGTAGTTTGAAGGATTGGAGCGGTCACCCTTCTTAGGCACAGGTTATATGAAGGCGTACTTCCAGCAGGAAGGAAAGGTAGATGTTGACGGGCAGAGGCGAAAGAGTTTGGCCAGGCAGGGTGTCAGCATGGAGGCACAGTTTTTAAGGACAATAGGAGGCACTCTATTAGATCCATAAGCCTTCTGAGAGTTGAGGCCAGAGAAGGCATAGAAAACTTTAAGGACAATAGGAGGCACTCTATTAGATCCATAAGCCTTCTGAGAGTTGAGGCCAGAGAAAGCATAGAAAACATCATTATGAAGAATCTTAATAACAGGCATAAAGGAGTCAGAGGGGGGATGAGTAGGAGGAATATGCCCAGAATTCCTCCCAGAATCGCCCAGAGTGGAGTTTTTAGAGAAAGTTTGAGTGAAGAGTTCAGCCTGAGATGGCAGTGCTGCCATCAGGGTTAAGGAGAGGAGGGAAAGATGAAGAAGTGAAAATGGAGGAGATATTTTTGGCCAAGTGCAAGAAGTCATGGGAAAAATTAGAAAAGCAAGGTTTTGACATTTTCTATTTATGAAAGAGCTTTTGGTAAGCTGAAGAATAGATTTTGCACGATTCTGGGCAGAAATATAAAGATCATGGTTAGCAGGAGTGCGAAGGCTCTGGTACCTTTTGTGATCTGCCTCTCTGTCTTTGATAGCACTGCAGGTGGACTTTAACCTTATTTAAGTTTTATCCATTGCTGCAAATCCAACACGCTGCACAGCAAGCAGCAAGTAAAGACAGACCTACAAGGCCTGCAAACAACTTCCACTCCAACAACCTTTGTTCATGGCTTCCAGTGAGCAACTCTGGCCTGGGTGCAGGGTTGGAAAAAATCATGATTTTTTTTCTTTAAAAAAAAAAAAAAAAAAAAAAAAAAAAAAAAAAAAAATCAATTTATTTGATTTAAATCGGATTTTTTTTTATTTAAATAATTTTTTTGCATAAATCCTTGTTTTTTTCCAATTTTTTTTTTTTTTTTTTTTTTTTTTTTTTTTTTTACGTGTTCCCTTGTAGCACCGGTAGCCTTTCTTCAGGGGCTGGTGGTAAGCCCAAGTCCGTCATGGCGCAGGCATTTTTTATAGTGGCGCCATTTAGTCTTAGCTCATGCTGCCCCCAGAACTCATTCTTGATTAACTTGGACATTTTTTTCTTGAGTCTGGGTTGATGGGTGGTCTTCAGAACAGCAAGTGGGTAGTCTCAGTCCCTTCGGTGGTAATTGAATAATGCCAGGGGGTAGCGTGGGGATTCGAACCCACGTCCTCTAGAACGCGGTGAATGCAGGGCCTGCACGCTAACCATTCAGCCTTATGAGTCCATTTTCTTGTATTAAACTTGGACAATGTTAAATGAAACCACAGTTTAATATACATTTCTAAAGATGAGTTTTTCACATAAAAATCATAAGAAGGACTAATAGTTTATCTTTTCTATGCTTTTGAATATTTTTCTTGTAAGAGATAGCAAGGATTCACTGATGCCTGACTTGCTAGAGGACCAGTACAAGATTAGTAAATTTGATACTTTTTCTGCAACTTCTGGTCAAGCTCGAGCGAAAACAACTGAAGCTAGGAAGGCGTGTTTGGTGGCAAATGAAAGCTCTTTTAATACGGATTAATAATCAGTAGACAAAATTGGAAAGCATTAAATAAATAAAAAAGTTAAAAGCAAAAAACTAGGACGTGTCCAAATCGCGGCAAAAGGCAAAAGGCTATTTTGTGACGGCCCGACGACGAACTTGGAATCGAGCTATCAAAAAATCCTTTGAGTTGGTCAAACTACATTGCCAAGAGGGGCTACATGCCAAATTACTGCCTTCTAGAGGCAATAGCAAGGCCACACTAGATGAAAACGGCAAAGTGTCTGGAGTTCGTCAAAATCACTCTCGACAGGGTTTAAGTTTCAAGCTCTAGCGACGAAACTATTGGGAGTAGGGAAATGTTATGCACCATATTGGAAAGCACATTCGCAGGGCTAAATCATTTGTTAAATAAGTTTTTTGAAATTCTCAAAAAATGAGAGGGTTTCAAGGTTGGGAACTCAAAAATAGATTTTTTTCAATCATTTTTTGAGAATTTATTTGATTTTTCACCCTTTCGAGTCAGTTTTCGAGCCCGGTCATTAATAAAAAATATAGCCCTTTCATTTTGCCATCAATTGATACCAAAAATTTTACTGTAGCCCCAGAAATAAGGGAGTTATGGCGATTCGCACCAAAGCGGTTGATTTTCCAAAATTCGCAGCTTAATGACAAGGGCGACACAAAATAAAAAAGTAAGTCGTCCATTACTTGAGATGTCACTGTATATATATATATATATATATATATATATATATATATATATATATATATATATATATATATTTATATATATATATATATATATATATATATATATAAACTAATCCCTCGCCATATCACGGTTCACTTATCGCGCATTTTTCTATTGTATCATATCGCGGATTTTTCGCTATATCGCGGGAGTTTGAGGTAGAATAAGCATTTTCTTGCCTAAAAAATGAAAACGATATAAATCAACATAAGTAGGAAAACACCTAAATATGCACCTACGTCACCCGCCTATTTTTTATTTTTCCGTCGCGGCGTATTGCGCCGTTAAGTCTTTTCCCTGGTTCACTCCTCCCCCACTTCCTTTCTTTCTTCTCCCTCTCCGTCCCCGTATTTTTCTCCTCATTTCTTTCTTCCTTTCCTTTCCCTTCCCTCCCAGTTTTCTCTTTTAATCACTTTCCCTCCCACTCATCTTTTCTCACTCCCTTTTTCCTCACCTTTACCTGACCCTCCCTACCTCTCTCTTTTAATCTCTTTCCCTCCCACTCACACCCTTTCTCTCCCCCTCTTTCCTCACCTTTACCTGACCCTCCCTACCTCTCTCTTTTAATCTCTTTCCCTCCCACTCACACCCTTTCTCTCCCCCTCTTTCCTCACCTTTACCTGACCCTCCCTACCTCTCTCTTCTTTTCCCGTCATATTTTATCCACTCATTTCCCTTGTTTCCTTCTTTCTCACACCCTTTATCTTAGCCTTATCTCTAACTCTATCACTCTTCCTCCCCTTCTCCTTCCCCATTAGATTATATGAACACACACACACACACACACACACACACACACACACACACACACACACACAGAAGGTGAAATGGAAAGGGTGTGGGGAAGGAGGGGTGGAAGTGAGTCAGGTCAGGTGACCTGACTCTCCCTCAGGACCTCACCTGACTCTGCCTCAGGACCTGACATGGCTCTCCCCACTGTCCCTCCCTCCCCACACCCTTCTCCTTGTTTTCATCCTCTTCATCTCTACCTGTTTCCTCCACTACTTTTCCTTGTTCTCCCTTCTTACATCTCTATCAGTATTTTTCATGACTCACTCTGTCCCTCTCTTCCCTTTCCCCTTCCATATTTACCTAATTGTGATATAAAAGAAGTGAGCTGTGCTCATATTGTCCTTTCTCTGAGTTTTCTTACGCCCCGCCAAACTAATTCCTGCGCAAAGTTCGTATTTACGAAGCAAATATCGAAAGTCGAAACAACGCGTCGTAACAACAAAACGTCGTAGGAAGTGTTTATAAGAGTGTGGGAAAGGTCAATAGGAGTGTGGGAAAGATTTGTAAGAGTGTAAGGAAGGTTTATAAAGCCTTAATATTTATATAAATAATAAAAAAAAATATAAGGTTGCTACTTTGCGGATTTTCGCCTACCACGGGGGGTTCTGGAACCTAACCCCCGCGATAGACGAGGGATTACTGTGTGTGTATATATATATATATATATATATATATATATATATATATATATATATATATATATATATATATATATATATATATATATATATATATATATATATATATATATATATATATATATATATATATATATATATATATATATATATATATATATATATATATATATTTAAAACATTAAATACTTTACTCTTGATAAAACACTTAAATCATTTTAAATACAGTATATTAAATTTTGATTTAAATTGTGATTTTTTTACTATGATTTAAATCAATTTAAATCATTTGATTTAAATAAAAAAAACCTGCCCTGGGAGGCACAGGTTCCTCGGCCAAATGAATGAGTGTCTGCATAATTTGAGCGTGAAGGCGTATACTCACAGGTGGAGCCTCTCCATTACCAAGACGGGCGAGCAGAGTCACGGTAGGAGGCAGCAGCGCCTCGGCCAGGTGTGCCGCCACAAACAACACCTGGTAGGTGCTCACCAGGTGTTCAGCAAACCTGTCAACAAACAAATTGTTAAGATATGCATACAGATCAGAGAGCACATCAGCTACACAACTGGTACACATTCGCTTATACAGCTATGCACTCAGTGACAACAACAAAACATGAATACACTCACTACATTAATGTACACTCCCCTGAACCCAGAGCCACTTAACCCATACAGAGTTGCGTGTGGAAAATTTGCAGATTTTTGTGCTGGTCAATAAAGCATCGTGTGTGTGTGTGTGTATGTGTGTGTGTGTGTGTGTGTGAATTTTATGCATTTGTGTTCTGCGTGATTTCCCAGCACTGAGTGGCCTGCAGGTGGAAGGGAGGCATCCTGCCCCACCTTGGGGGGGACTCGGAAAGAATTTTGAGGCCTACCAGTTTGTATCTGGCCCCGCACAGCAGTGAGGCCGTGGTGGAGGACGATGTTGGGGCAGGGAGGTGGTCAGGTCGTAGGGAAGGCTTTGGGAGTGCAGGGGGTGCTTTGTAGGGAGGCATTATTTTCACAGTGCCACATCTACAGATGCAATAAAGTATGGAGGTAAAGAAAGAACTGGTATAGCAGGTGACAACACCGGCCAGAGGGGCTGGGGGGGGGCTGTCTGGGCAGGCGGAGTGGAGGAGAGTGTGGGGGGTGTCCAGTGGGTCTTGATGATTAGGAAGGGGTGTTACACAGGTGTGCACCATTGCATGGTGTGCCCAGGCTTACTGGTTTACCACAAGGCGATTGTTATGACCGCTGGACACAGCCGCCAACTGTCTCAGGAGGATGGAGCCCCAAAATGTAATGTTTAAAGCAGATGTGAATTAAATGATTACTATTTTCCTTACTTCTAGGTTAAGTACTATGTATCAGAGTATGCGAGAATAAATAGTAAAAAATGGCCAATGCCACCAAAACCTTATTTTGGGGTGTCGACGCTGTAAGGGTTAAACTGTTTCCATTACACCATCCTGTTATTACAACCCAATCCCTGTAGAGCAGCAAAAAAAATATAATCCCTCAAAGAAATTTTCTTTCCCAGATGTTAAAATTACAAGGGAGATACAGCAAGCCCTCCATACATTGCAGTGACTGAGGGAGACTTTTTAAATTTTTTTACAGCAAAGGAAGCAGCTCCGTGGCTAATGAAATGAGAAAAAAAACCGATTAATCACTCTGCTGCTCCTGTAATATAAAGTAAAAAGTGGCCACAAGAAAGGTCGATTTCGGGAGGAGAGGTGTCCTGACACTCCTCCCTTGAAGGAGGCTTTATTGGGCAGGAGGAAACACAGACAAAGGAAGGCTGTTCCAGAGTTCACCAGTGAAAGGAATGAAAGAATGAGTGAAGAATGATGCATTAGGGATTTGGACAGAGTAAGGATTGGCTGTTCATGACATCATGTATTGTATTAACCCTTTCACTATGGCCGGGTGAAAACAGCGCCCCGCCCTGTATCCAGGATGGCCGCGCAGGCTAAATTTCAAATGTGACTTCTGATTTTAACAAGTTTTCAGCCATAATCTCAACATAATCGTCATGTATTATATATAAAAACATGCAAAATTAAATGGTACACATTAAGAAACAAATTATTTGACAATTTTGAGATATATGCATAAATATAGAGAAATTTGCAAGAGATTAGCATAGCTGGGCACGATAACAGAAAACCTTATTCCTGATCCCGATAACTGATAACGAAGAACCTTATCGGTGATAACCGATATTCGTTAACTGGAGACACAAATATAGGCGATAACCGATACAAATCCACAATTCCGATACTAGCTAGCGGTAAGTCCGATAGGCGAAAACGATACTATATTGATATTTCAAATAGAAAACATATATGAATTCAAATTTTCATTGTCTGTATTTTAGAAAACTTACAAAACCTGAAAACCACTCATTGACACGTACTACATATGGACGGTAATACTAGAAACGCCTGAACCGGTGTTGTGTTATTTGGCGTCCCCACCGTCAAAAGCTGGCGCTTTTGTTTACAAACACAGGTCTCTCGTGAACTGCACATGCTCAGACCAGCAAGCGTAGACCTGTAGTAGACCTGTACAGTCTCACAAAGCTTTTTAACTGTAATTAAGAGTTGCTGGAAGGCTGAATCAGACATACAGTACCACTACCACCATCCTTGCTGTTTCAAGAACGACACTCTGTACCAATTGTATTTATACGTACAGAGTGTCGTTCTAAAAACTGCGAGGATGGTGGTACTGTATGCATGTCTGATTCAGACTTCCAGCAACTCTTAATGTGTTAAAAATCTTTGTGAGACTGTACAGGTCTACAGTTACTGGTATGAGCATGCGCAGTTTACAAGAGACCAGTGTTTGTAAACAAAAGCGCCAGCTTTTGACGATGGGACACCAAATAACACAACAACGGGTCACCCCACTGACTCTCCTCGTGACGACGGCGACGCGGCCGCCATCACTACTTATTCAGTTATTCTTACTTATCACCATTAACACACTACCAGTCACTTCAGTAAAGAAGCACTGAAGCACTGAGAACCGTAACACTGGCACTCACTCCGTCACTCGAGATGCAGCTGAGAGGCCACGCGGCACGCCGCCACGTGATAACACAAGCCGCTGGTCTCTGTTTGGGCTCTTTACAATGGGATCACAAATTTCAGGCAGTGAATAATCATTTTTGGGGCAAAGTTAAATGATTTTTCTCTTTGATATAGTGATTTTTGAGTCTTACATAAATAAATAACCTAGTGTTTTAATGTTGATCTAAGTATGAAATCTCTTCACCGAAGATATTTTATACCCCGAAGTTTTTTCATACAACACCGGGTGCCTGGGCCACGCATGCGCAGTAGGGAGGAGACAACGTTTTTTTTCTGAGGCGGAAAAAAATAGCGATTATCGCTAGTTTGGTTACAAAAGTAACGAAGATATCGATATATACATAAATAAGTTGCGGATGGCCGATAAACCGATTTTGTTATCAGCGATGAAGTATCGCGATAACTTATTGCGATAACGCCCAGCTATGGAGATTAGCATCTCTCTCTCTCTCTCTCTCTCTCTCTCTCTCTCTCTCTCTCTCTCTCTCTCTCTCTCTCTCTCTCTCACACACACACACACACACACACACACACACACACACACACACACATGGCCAAGATGGCGGACAGACACAGCTGAACTCCTGACGTGTCTTCAATACTATCATCAGGCTGCGCGGGAACTAAACTCTAGACGTGGAAATTAAGGTGGGAGCCGTGCTAAGTGGTAATCGTGCTGTCCCGAAGTATTAAAGGCTGAGAACAATGGATAACACTGAATAATGAGCGAGGAGAAGGCGGGGGCGACGGCTTTGTCGCCACTGCCGGGTTTGTTTACACCGGTAAGCAGGGGAGCCAGGACAAGGGACAATGATTTTGAAAGTTTCTCCGAAGACATGGATAGGCCACAGAGACCGAGACATTATGTTGAGAAGGAGACTTATTGACCTGGAAAGGGAGATGAAGGAAATGAAGGACAGAAAGGGGATGCTGGAGAGAGGTTGACGTCCTAAAGACAGAGAAAAATGTTTGGAAAAATGCATACAATGACCTGCACAAGCACGCAATGTTAAATGAGAAGACAGAGGATACAGAGGTTAAAGTCAAGGAAATAAAGGAAATGCATAAAGTCTGGAAGGAGGAACAGGAAAAGGAGAATGTTAGCTTTAAGAAAATTTTGGAGGAGCAAGTCAAGGCTAAGGATGAAAATTGTGGAGGAGCAAGTCAAGGCTAAGGATGAAAATTGTGGAGGAGCAAGTCAAGGCTAAGGATGAAAATTGTGGAGGAGCAAGTCAAGGCTAAGGATGAAAATTGTGGAGGAGCAAGTCAAGGCAAAGGATGAAAATTGTGGAGGAGCAAGTCAAGGCTAAGGATGAAAATTGTGGAGGAGCAAGTCAAGGCTAAGGATGAAAATTGTGGAGGAGCAAGTCAAGGCTAAGGATGAAAATTGTGGAGGAGCAAGTCAAGGCTAAGGATGAAGCAATAACTGAAAAGGTGATCAAGGTGATAAAAGAAAAACAGAAACAGTGAGGGACACGGCTGAAAAAAGAAGTCTGTAATAGTGGTGGGCATTAATGAAGAGCACATGCCAATCAGACATACAAGGGAAAAGAAAGACAGGAAGGCAGTGGAGCAAGTAATTGAAGCAATTCAGGAAGAAGGTCATGAGCTGGTAGGGGAGATTGAAGAAGTATTCAGGCTTGGAAAGTATGAAGAAGGAGCCCAACGACCAGTAAAAATTAGATTTAGGTCTCAAGTGGCTGCAGAAGAAGTGGTGGGAAGGTCATGGAAGTTAGCAAGAACAGAGACCTACAAAAAAGTCTGGGTAAGGAAGGACAGAAGTTTGGAGGAAAGGAACACGATAAGAAACTTGAAGAATCAAGCCAACGAAAAGAATGAAGGAAGATCAGAAGAGGAAAAGAAAACATTTTTCTGGAGAGTGATGGACATGGACCTAAGGAAGTGGTACAGAAGGGAGGAGGAGACAGCTTGAAGGTGGCATAATTAATGTGAACGGGTCAATATCGTCAATGGTAGAAATAGGAGATTACCTGAGTAAGGAAAACCAATGTTATGGGGATTACGGAAACCAAACTGACTGGTAGTATAGATGCATTTAACATAGGGGATGGTAAATATAATGTATGGATGAGAAATAGAGAAAATGAACAAGGAGTGATGCTATTGTTGAAAAAAGAATGGACAGTGGAGGGTGTCACCTATGGCGAAGGGGAAGCGGAGGTCTTGAGTGTGGGAATAAGACTGCAAAGGGGAGGGTGCAGAAATATCGTAGTGGTGTGTGTCCCTCCAAAAACCAATTCATGGACAGAAGAATTGTACAAGAAGAAGCTGGAAGACACATTGGATTGCCTAAGGAGATTGCTGGAGGAGAAGGATGAGATTCTGATAATGGGAGATTTTAATTGTAAGGAAGTGTCATGGGAAAACTGGTCAACGGAAGGAAGTGAAGCTTCATGGGGGAACAAGGTTTTGGAATTGGTTATAGATAACGTCCTCACACAGTGGGTGGAGGAAAATGCAAGATTCAGAGGAGAAGGCGAACCATCTAGATTGTACTTGATAATCACCAGGGAGCCAGATACCAAAGAGGAGATGAACTGTAAGAGCCCTATTGGGAAGAGCGATCACGTACTTATCGAGTACTTTTTTTTTTTTTTTTTTTTTTTTTTACAACAAAGGAGACACCTCAAGGGCACACAAAAAAAGGAAACAATAATAAAAAAAATGCCCGTTACTCGCTGCTCCCAAAAAAGTATCAAAAGAGGTGGCCGAAAGAGAGGTCAATTTCGGGAGGAGAGATGTCCTGATACCCTTCTCTTGAAAGAGTTCAAGTCGTAGGCAGGAGGAAATACAGATGAAGGGAGATTGTTCCAGAGTTTACCAGCGTGAGGGATGAAAGAGTGAAGATGCTGGTTAACTCTTGCGTAAGGGATTTGGACAGTAAAGGGATGAGCATGAGTAGAAAGTCATGTGCAGCAGGGCTGTGGGAGGGGGGGAGGCATGCAGTTAGCAAGTTCAGAAGAGCAGTCAGCATGGAAATATTGATAGAAGATAGAAAGAGAGGCAACATGGCGATGGAATTTAAGAGGTAGAAGACTATCAGTAGGAGGAGGAGAGCTGATGAGACGAAGAGCCTTAGACTCCACTCTGTCCAGAAGAGCTGTGTGAGTGGAGCCCCCCCACACATGAGATGCATACTCCATACGAGGGCGGACAAGGCCCCTGTATATGGATAGCAACTGCACGGGGGAGAAGAACTGGCGGAGACGGTACAGAACGCCCAACCTCGAGGAAGCTGATTTAGCGAGAGAGGTGATGTGAAGTTTTCAGTTGAGATTTTGAGTTAAGGATGGACCGAGGATGTTTAGTGTTGAAGATGGTGATAGCTGAGTGTTGTCGAAGAATAGGGGATAGGTGTTTGGAAGATTGTGTCGAGTTGATAGGTGGAGAAATTGGGTTTTTGAGGCATAGAAGGACACAAGGTTCCTTCTGCCCCAATTGGAAATGATAGCAAGGTTTGAGGTTAAGCGTTCTGCAGCCTCCAGTCTGGAGTCGTGTACTTCCTGTTGTGATGGTCTTCTGTTGAAAGAAGTTGAATAATGCAGAGTGGAGTCGTTGGCGTATGAGTGGACAGGACAGTTTGTTATGGAAAGAAGATCATTGATGAATAACAGGAAGAAAGTGGGTGATAGGACAGAGCCCTGTGGAACACCACTGTTGATAGGTTTCGGGGAAGAACAGTAACCTCCTCCTTCTTCTCCATCTATCCCCATCCTCCTCTCCTCCCTCCCTTCTCAAAATATCCTGCATATGTGAAGAAGAATGAAGGGAAGAAGAAAAAAGTAAGTGAAGGAGAAAGCAGGAAAGAAATAAGGAAATAAAGAAAGAGAAGAATGAAAGAGAAAGAAAGGGGAGAGAGAAAAAGAGAAATCAAGAATGAAATAAAGAGAGAAAGAAACAAACAAAGAGAGAAGGAAGGAGAAAAAGAAAAAGAGAGAAGAAGAAAGGGAGAAAGAAAGAAAGAAAGCAAAATAAAGAGAAAGACAAAAGAAAGATAAAGAAAGAAAAAAATGAAATAAATAAATAAATAAAGGAAAAATAGAAAAGAAAAAAAGGGAAAGAAAGAAAGAAAGAAAGGAAGAAAAAGTAAAAATGAAAGAGAGAAAAGGTTGAAAGATAAAAGAAGAAGAATGAAGGAGTGAAAGAAAGAAGAAGAATGAAATAAAGAGAAAAAGGAGAAAGAAAAAGAGAAATAAAGAAAGTAAAGAAAAAGAAAGCTAAAGAAAAACGAAAGAGGAAGAAAAGAGAAGGAGAAAGAAAGAAACAAGAATGAAGGAGAAAGAGGAAGATAATTATCTCTGCTAATCCTCCCCCAAGGGAAAACACCTGCGTTTCCCCCTCTTCGTTCATTACTTCCTCCCTCCCTCCCTCCCAAATCACACCGCTACTTCTGAGATGCTAACGTGTGAATTTTGTCTTCACTTCTCCCCGGCTCCCGCAGTACGGGGTTCAATCCATGCCCGGCCATAGCACTTAAAGGGTTAAGTGCTATGGTCCAAGGCATCTTCCCGGCGGGGCCTGATGGTCGGCCCAGCCCGTTCTGGCGCAGGCGAGTGTTTTTATAGTGGCGCCATTTTGCATTGGCTCATGCTGCCCTCCCGGAGCTCATCTTTAATCCTAGACTCTAGAGTCCAGGTTGATAGGTGGTCTTCTGGACAGCATGTGGGTAGTTTTAAGCCACTCGGTGGCGGCTGAAAACTCCCAGCTTGGTGGCACCGGTCGGGGATTGAACTCGCGTCCTCCTGAACACGGGGCCGTCACGCTATCCATTCAGCCACCGCCTCCCCATTGGCACTAATACTTTTCCTAGTATATATTAATGACATGCCAGAGGGAGTAAATAGTTATATGAGCCTGTTTGCAGACAATGCAAAGCTGCTAAGACATATAAGAAACAGTAAAGACTTGTGAAATTCTGCAAGAAGACCTAAACAAAATTTGGAAATGGAGTATGGAATGGGAGATGAAATTCAATGTGAAGAAATGTCATGTTATGGAAATGGGAAAAAGTGAAGCAAGACCAAAATGGACATATAAAATGGGAGATGGTGAAACATTAAAGAAAGTACATGAAGAGAGAGATCTGGGAGTAATAATGCAAGATAATAAACAGCCAGAGAGCGATGAGTGTGCAAAGTTTTAAGCAAAAGTTGGATAAATGCAGATACGGAGACAGGACCACATGAGCGTAAAGCCCAGGCCCTGTAAAACTACAACTAGGTAAATACAGAAGTCATATATCCTCCAGACACAAACCTGTAGAGGGAGATGAGCCTGGCAGGTGCAGTGGGTGTCTCAGCGGGTGTGGCGGGTGGAGGAGTGGCCCAGGTTATTATGGAGGTAAATATGGAGATGTTGTCCTGCTCAGGGAGGTGGAGGAGGAGGCGGCTGATGGCTGAGAATATGGCCTCCTCCACTGGCTCCACCTCTTGGCCGTCACCCTGCATGATGGAGGGAGAAGAGGAAAGCTCCTGAGGTCACACCCGTTGCATTGGGATCCGGCCCGCACCTCCACAGCCTCTCCAGTGGTTTCAACAAGAATGGTGGTCAGGGAGCAATACAATAAAAAAGTATCTAAAATTGACACTAGAACAATGCCATTCAAACATTAAATGCCTTGGGGGCACTGGCTCACTCGAACGGCTTCATTAAGACTTACCCATGATACAACCCTGACACTTGGCACACATAGCTCAAAATAGCACGACTTTGTCCTAGATGCTCCAACTGACTCCCAATCAATCCATCAGTCCCAGAGGAGATGAAAAAATATGACTGGTTAAAGCAATTTCTCTCTCTCTCTCTCTCTCTCTCTCTCTCTCTCTCTCTCTCTCTCTCTCTCTCACTAATTGGAGAGAGAGAGAGAGAGAGAGAGAGAGAGAGAGAGAGAGAGAGAGAGAGAGAGAGAAGAGAGAGAGAGAGAGAGAGAGAGAGAGAGAGAGAGAGAGAGAGAGAGAGAGAGAGAAGGCTTGCGAGGGACTTGCAGACATTAGTATGTGTGTATTTACCTATCTGTAGTCTACAGGGCCCAAGCTAAGCTCTAATAGTCCCGTCTCTATATCAACATTCATCCAGCCTTTCCTTCATTTGTTGGACACTGCTCGCCTCCACCACCTCTTCCTGTAAGCTGTTCCAGGTGTCTCCATATCTATATATCTACCATGTGTGTGTGTGTGTGTGGGGAGGGGGGGCATATGTTAGTTTAATGTTTGTTTTTAGTGTAGACATGTACAAAAATGTCATTTCGCCACAAAGAGTTCGACTTACTGAGTAACCTGACTGACCCTTGGCATCTTACTGTCATATAAATTGTCCATCTGCTCAAGCATATCCAAGTTATCCAAATTCTTACTGATCAAGGTTCAAATTCTCAAGGGTTTACTATAACACAAATACATAAAGTACCTTCAAGCTGCGCAGGTCAAGTGCGTTGGTCAGCAGCCCCAGCAGTGCCGGGATGTGCTGAGGAAGTTTCTTGGGGCCCAACTCCCCAACAAGGCAGCCCACCATGGCTACCAGATTATGAAGGTCTGCCAGGGCCCCGGCACCCAGCAGGGAATGGAAGGCCTGTAGTGAGGTCGAGGAGGAGGAGGAGGAAAAAAGATTTAATGGAATAATAATGAGATGGAATCAGTTCATAAATGGAGAATGGAGGAAGTTATGAAAATATGAGAAGATACAAGGCAGTGAAGGAAATAGACACAAGGGGGAGTGAAGTGAAGAGGAATGGGGAGAGGAAGGGAAGATGATTTTACTCTTATTGTTAATTTTGATAATCTACACAAAAGTAATCCACAAGTTCTATGGCGGCCTCCTAAACCAAATTCTGGCATGGAGCAGTGTTCTGTGTGCCCCCCAGACTGAAGAGGACAGGATTGCAATATCTCGCTCTCCCTTGCGTCTGTAAAGGGGAAGTGAGGCGGTAGAGCAATGCTTCAGCCAAATAATTCAAACAGTTTTGTATGAGACTACATCAGGAGGAGAAAGCCAGAGGTGGGCGCGGTACTGAAACATCAGTAGTACGGTTGTGGTAGTGCTGTACTTTTTCCGGAGTAGTACAGTTGCGGTAGTACGGTACTTTTCCGGAGTAGTACGGTTGTGGTAGTGTAATGCCCCGACGAGCTTATTTTCCATCCTTTCTATTTCCCAACACGGCCTCTGCATGCATCAAAACAACACACGAGAAATTAATCAAGACAAGGAGAGGGTATTCCCCGGCTGCCTGGGATTGAACCCGCGACCAGCGTGACGGGAGAGCCACTCCTTACCGAGTCGGCCAAAGAGGTACCCCACTGGCTAAGTGGGTTATGGGAGGCTCGTTCATCAGGCCGTTGCCGCACTACAGTAGTGCGGTACTTTTTCCGGAGTAGTACGGTTGCGGTAGTGCGGTACTTTTTCCGGAGTAGTGCGGTCCCATTTTTTTCTTTCCCAGTGCAGTACGCGGTGTGCAGTACTGCAGTAGCGGTAGTCACTAGTCAATATAAAAAAATACTTCAGTGCCTATCCTGGCTATCCAATGATTAACCAATAACTTGTGAGATACAAAAAAACAAAAAACAAAGGAGGACTGGGGAGGGAGAGAGGGAGGCCAGGGAGGAGGAAGGGGGGACAGGGGAGTAGAGGACGGGAAGGGAATGCATCTTTACCAAGAGAGGAGGAGGGACAGGGAAGGGGGGGAGGAGATCAACATCATGTGAGAGAGGAGGAAGTGGGGGGTGGGAAGGAAGGAAGGGTGGTGCGACATATGCATTAGCACTAGCCAGGGAGGAATGGGCGAAGGGGAGGAGGGGAGGAAGGGAGGAAGGGGAGGAATTCCCCGGCGTTTGAGCGAAAACGAAAGATTACTAATATAGGAAAATCATGACGGGAACAGTGAAACATTATTCAAACTGTCCAACATTTTAAGACAAAACACACCGTGGGAAACTCTATACACTGGCGTCTCAGGCCTCAGTGAAGAAACCATGTGGAAATTTTAACGAGGAGATAAATATAATAATAATAATAATAATAATATAATAACAATAACAATAAATTATTATTATTATTATTATTATTATTATTATTATTATTATTATTATCATTATTATTATGCAAAGAATTACAGAAGAGAAAATCAGTGAAGAGCAAGGAGGCTTCAGGAAGGGAAGGGGATGTGTGGATCAGATATTTGCCTTCAGGATGGTAGTAGAAAAAATAATAGCAAAAGGAAAGAAACTATACGCTGCCTTCATGGATTTGGAAAAAGCTTATGACAGAGTCGATTGGATTGCATTGTGGGATGTTTTAAAGATTTATGGTGTGGGAGGAAAACTGCTTAGTGCAATAAAGTCTTCCTATGAGGATGCATCTGCATGTGTCAAAATTACTGGAGAAACAAGTGAACATTTTGAGATAAAAGTGGGCTTAAGACAAGGGTGTGTCATGTCACCATGGTTATTCAATATTTATATGGATGGTGTCATTAGAGAAATGAAGGGCAAAGTTGGAGAAGTTGGAGTAAGACTGTTCGATGAGGGAAGTAAGTGGGTACTGAATTTGATACTGTTTGCTGATGACACAGTGCTCATTGCTGAAAATGAAAGTGACCTACAAAATTTGGTCAGTGTTTTTGATAGTGTATGTAACAGGAGAAAGCTGAAAGTAAATGTCAACAAAAGTAAAGTGATAGTTTGTGAGTGAAGTAGAAGTGAGGTTGTAGATTTTGTATGCCCATATAGAGTGGGAATTGAATGTGAAAAAGAATGCAAAATAATTTTGAATGGTGAAGAAATGGAGGAGGTCAATGAGTTCAGTACCTTGGATCAGTTATGTGTAAGCATGGTGGTATGGAGGGTGAGATAAGAGAAAGGGCACTGCAAGGAAGAAGGGTGGCAGGGTCTTTGGGACGAATCATGAATGGCAGAAGTGTGAGCATGGAAGTAAAGGGGGATTTGAGAAATACAATAACAGTACCAACCCTCACATATGCAAGTGAAACGTGGGCCTGGAATGAAAGTCAGAGGTATGGATGGGTAACAGTTCCAGTACTTCACTAACGGCACTGGCTTCAGCAACAAACGTCTCAGTGACTGTGCTAACAGTACTGGTATTGCCACCAAACTCCTCAGCACTCAAGTGAGATTAGCAAGACCAAGATATGTGTGTAAACAAAGCATTTTAAGTAATTTTCAATCATTTTTAAGTAACTTTAGGTCACTGAAAGTCACCTAAGTCATTATAAGTCATTTGCAGTTATTTCCAGTCATTGAAATCCTCGATTTACAATATTTCGCATTACAATCACGTTTTGAGGAACATTTTTGAAGTGTGAGTGGAAGGAGACCTGCACCCCTGGCAGCGCCCGGTCCCCCTACAACAGCTTTATTTTTCTTCAAGGAATATGGCAAGATGAGCAACTTCTTTGCTATTTTTTTTTAAATTCAATAATTTGTCATTTGAATGAAATAGTGCAGTGCTTTGCCTCAGTCATTCTGAGAAGCAAATGGAAAATAAGAAAATTAACAAATATGAAGAAGTAAAACAACTGATGGCAATAATACAAGACAACCAACATCCAGGAAGGACCATAAACAAGATTACTGGATTACTCATACATATGAGAGTGGCTTACATTTATATGGATGGGAAAATGCCAAGGGAATTGCTAGTGTTGACGATACCATCTAGGCTTGAGTAAGCAGCGGTTGTCTGGTCAAAGGCATATGAGAAAGTTTGAAAGAGTACAAGGAGCTGCAAGCAGATGGCACCAAGCTTAGCACAGCTGTTGTAGGAAGAGAGATTGGCTATTTATAAATTGTCAAAGTTGGAAGGCTGAAGAGAGGAACTACTTTATGATGTTTAAGGGAGTCAGGGGACTTGAAAATGTGGACCAGAAGGATCCGACTAGAGACAGTGGAAAAACAAGAGGTCATGCATGCACACAACATCAAGTGTAGTGTCAAGAAATTTAGTTGTCCATGTAGCGGAGGTGTTGATGCTTGGAATGAACTGGCTAAGGAGGCAGGGCAGGGATGGAACATGCAGGGCTTTAACCTGGTAGCAGTGACGGGCCAAATTTGTGGCTTTACCATGTAGCAGCGACGGGCCAAATTTGTGCCATGATTTTAACCCCCCAACATTGATGATACATAATCTGATCACAAATGCTTTGATATATATTATGAAATGGTTCGTGTGAGGGGTGATTTTTTCTCATTTTTCTCGCTAGGAGGGACCATTAAGAAACATGATCCCTGCTGCTACCGGGTTAAGGCTTGGCTGGATGGAAGTGGACGTGGCGACAGGATAACACCAGACCAACTGATACAGTATACAACAACCAGGAAACTACACACCTTTACAAGTCTGGGCACCAAAATACGTGGCTCCACTTTCTTTATCAATGATTCCCTTATGGCCAACAATTTTGCCATGACTTTGGACTCCTTCCCTACTGCTGCTGTTTTTGTGGCTCCTTCAAGTGGTCTGATGCAGCACACTTGTTTGGTCACTTCCTCTATGTACGGGGAGAGGAACTGAGGGAGGCTGTCAATGACCTGTGAGGAAGAAAGAAAATAGAGAAAAATGATTATTGTTACCAATTTTGATCACATACTTACTTTAGTGAACCCTTATAAAGTCAAGGTGATTGAGGCTTCAGCTGTTACATCTTACACTATTCAACAATGTGTTATTCATGTACTGTACAGTCACCCCCCGCCGTTCGCGGTCTCACCCATCGCGGTTTCGTGTATTCGCGGTCAACTAATTGTGACCCCCCCCCGCTTATACGCGGCCCCAGATTCGCGTATACGCGGATGCATTGACGCTAAATAGGAAGGCAGAGAGGAGGGAGGGAGGCAGAGAGGAGGGGGGAAGGGAGAGAGGAGGAAGGCAGAGAGGAGGAGGGAGGGAGGAGGCAGAGGAGGGGAAGGGAGAGAGGAGGGAGGGAGGCAGAGAGGAGGGAGGGAGGGAGGCAGAGAGGATGGGGGAAGGGAGAGAGGAGGGAGGAAGGCAGAAAGGAGGGAGGGAGGGAAGCAGAGAGGAGGGGGGAAGGGAGAGAGGAGGGAGGAAGGCAGAGAGGAGGGAGGGAGGGAGGCAGAGAGGAGGGGGGAAGGGAGAGAGGAGGGAGGGAGGGAGGCAGAGAGGAGGGGGGAAGGGAGAGAGGAGGGAGGAAGGCAGAGAGGAGGGAGGGAGGGAGGCAGAGAGGAGGGGGGAAGGGAGAGAGGAGGGAGGAAGGCAGAGAGGAGGGAGGGAGGGAGGCAGAGAGGAGGGGGGAAGGGAGAGAGGAGGGAGGAAGGCAGAGAGGAGGGAGGGAGGGAGGCAGAGAGGAGGGGGGAAGGGAGAGAGGAGGGAGGAAGGGAGAGAGGAGGGAGGCGGGGCAATGGACGTTAGGTTGCTCCTGAGTGACGTCACGGTTAGACTGTGACGTCATGCTTTCCTATTGGCCAGCAGCTCACTCAGGGACGACTGCTATTGGTCGAGATTTTCTCATAGCAACATTATCCTAAAAAAAAAATTCACGCGCCGCCACACTGCAGTGTTGCCAGATTGGGCTACTTATCGCAAATTGGGCTACTTTTGGGTCTTCTGTGCTACTAAATTTTGACCCCAGGGTGAGTGTTGATTACATATTGTTGTCTAACAAGGTCTTGTCTCATTTCAGTCATTAAAAAGAACGAAAAAAACATGTTTTATATGACGTGTCAGAGGTGACTTCCCCAAATGCATATTTTCCCATAGGGTTATAGTCCCGCCGTTCGCGGTTTCGCGCATCGCGCCGAAGTCCGGGAACGAAATACCCGCGAACGGCGGGGGATGACTGTATTATTACACTAAAAATGCAATTTTTAAGCCTTAAAAGACAGTTCCTGTTTTCACAGACTGTCAATGAAAGCAACATAAAATAGAGCTGCTAATTTTGGGGCCTTTATTCATATTGCCTGGAGCGCCTAACTCACTGAACAAGGTGGTGAAACCCAATTGTGACAGGTTGTGTAATAGTCACGCTAGAGGGTGTGATACATGGTGAGGGTGAGAGCTGCTGGCATAAAATGTGTTTCCAGGCATCTTGGAGGGCACCTCAGCCACTGCAGCCAGCACAGGCTGGCAAGGGGATGGCACAGAGTTCACACTTTCTCTTTCTTCCACTCAAGTATCCTTACAAGTATCAAAACAACAAAAAGTTAGAGAGGCAGCTCACAAAACGTACCAGAGCCTTCAAACTCCTGCTAACCATGATCTTTCTGTTAGTGGCAGGCTCCTCCATCTCCTTCACGACTACCTCCAGGACAGATCGCTCAGTGTAGTGGTGAATGGTCACACCTCGGAGGAATATCCTATTAATGCTGGCGTCCCACAGGGAAGTGTCCTTGGACCACTTTTGTGGAACGTGCATATTAACGATCTCCTCCACCTCATCCCTGAAACAAACGCCTATGCGAATGACTGTACCCTAACATTCTCTTGCGACGGTACAGGTCACTGTGCAACCGTCGCCCTTATCAACCAGGTTCTACAGACCATCTCATCGTGGGGACATCGTTGGCAGGTTGACCTGGCACACGACAAGACACAGGTCATGCTGGTCTACAGGCAAAGCTGCCCCCCAGCCATCCCCACTCCCCTCATACTTCTACAAGGGAAGGTGCTGCCCTTGGAACAGTCTATCACTGTCCTCGGCGTGGAGGCGAACAACAGCCTGTCCTTCACCAGCCACGTCAGGAAGACTGCCTCCAAGGCAGCAGACGGCTAAGCTGTGTCAGGCGTGTCTCCCACCTCCTCGATGCGAAGGGAGTGTCTAACCTTTATGCTGCCCAGGTTCGCTCCCTTATGGAATACGCCCCCCTGGGATGGTCATCTTGCCCTCCTTCATACCTGGGTCTTCTCGACAAGGTACAGAACCGCGCCCAACAGCTCATCTCTCAAAGGGCCACCCTAAACCAGCAGCAACCCACTCCACTACATCCTCTTCAGCATAGGCGAGACGTGGCTGGCCTGTATACCATGTACAAGGTACACAAGCAGGTTGCTCCGCACCTCGCAACTCTCCGGCAACAGCACACCCCCACGCCACCAGGGTTGCCTTGTTGAGGGAACACCAGCTCACCGTGCCCTTCGCCAGAACAGAGACCTTCCTTTGCTCTTTCGTGCCCCAGTACACCAGACTCTGGAACTGCCTGATGCGGCACACTGCCATTCACACATCCACTACACTCCACTCTTTTAAAACAGAAGGGAACACCTGGTTATTGTCCAATGTACATCACTGACTTTGTCACTGTACTGCTCATTCTCCCGTAACACAACTACAGATAATTATTCTGAACCTTACCGCTAACTTTTAGTTGTATGATGCCAATTCCATGTACCATCTCATGTAATCAGGCTTAGTAAATAAATAAAGAGAGAGAGAGAGAGAGAGAGAGAGAGAGAGAGAGAGAGAGAGAGAGAGAGAGAGAGAGAGAGAGAGAGGGGGGCGCCTCTTCAACAAGTTTCAGCTTGCTGTTCCTTAACCCTTCTCTCCTTTCTCATCATCTAATCTATTTACCTAGTAATGACCTTTTTTTTTTTTTTTTTTTTTACAGCAGAGCCAGCTCAAGGGCATGAAAAAGGTAACAAATGCTAAAAAAAAAAAAAAAAAAGCCTGATACTCACTGCTCCTAAAAAGAGTTAGAGGAGTGGCTGAAAGACAGGTCAACTTCGGGAGGAGAGGTATCCTGATACCCTCCTCTTGAAAGAGTTCAAGTCGTAGGCAGGAGGAAATACAGAAGAAGGAAAATTGTTCCAGGGTTTACCAGCGTGAGGGATGAAAGAGTGAAGATGCTGGTTAACTCTTGCGTAAGGGATTTGGACAGTAAAGGGATGAGCTTGAGTAGAAAGTCGTGTGTGGCGAGGCCACGGGAGGGGGGAGGCATGCAGTTAGCAAGTTCAGAAGAGCAGTCAGCATGAAAATATTGATAGAAGATAAAAAGAGAGGCAACATGGCGGCGAAAATTAAGAGGTAGAAGACTATTCGTAAGAGGAGGAGAGCTGATGAGACGAAGAGCCTTAGACTCCACTCTGTCAAGGAGAGCTGTGTGAGTGGTGCCCCCCCACACGTGAGATGCATACTCCATATGAGGGTGGACAAGGCCCCTGTAAATGGATAGCAACTGTGCGGGGGAGAAGAACTGTCAGAGACGGTACAGAAAGCCCAGCATCGAGGAAGCTGATTTAGTAAGAGAAGAGATATGAAGTTTTCAGTTGAGATTTTGAGTTAAGGATAGACCGAGAATGTTTAGTGTTGAGGAAGGCGATAGCTGAGTGTTGTCAAAGAATAGGGGATAGTTGTTTGGAAGATTGTGTCGAGTGGATAGGTGGAGAAACTGTATTTTTGACGCATTGAAGGACACTAGGTTCTTCTTGCCCCAATCAGAAATAATAGCAAGGTCTGAGGCTAAGCGTTCTGTCGCCTCCAGCCTGGAATCATTCAGTTCCTGTTGGGTGGGTCTTCTATTAAATGAAGTTGAATAATGCAGAGTAGAGTCATCGGCGTAAGAATGGATAGGACAGTTTGTTTTGGAAAGATCATCAATGAACAACAGAAAGAGAGTGGGAGATAGGACAGAACCCTGTGGGACACCACTGTTAATAGGTTTAGGGGAAGAACAGTGACCGTTTATCACAGCAGAAATAGAATGGTCAGAGAGGAAATTGGAGATAAAGGTACAGAGAGAAGGATAGAAACCGTAGGAGGGTAGTTTGGAAAGCAAAGATTTGTGCCAGACCCTATCAAAGGCTTTTGATATGTCCAGCGCAATAGCAAAGGTTTCACCGAAACGGCTAAGAGAGGATGACCAAGAATCAGTTTGGAAGGCAAGGAGATCACCAGTAGAACGCCCCTTGCGGAACCCATACTGGTGATCAGACAGAAGGTCAGAAGTGGAAAGGTGCTTTTGAATCTTCCGGTTAAGGATTGATTCAAAAGCTTTAGATAGACAAGAAAGCAAAGCTATAGGACGGTAGTTTGAGGGATTGGAACGGTCACCCTTCTTAGGCACAGGCTGTATGAAGGTATACTTTCAGCAGGAAGGAGAGGTAGATGTTGAAAGGCAGAGGCGAAAGAGTTTGACCAGGCAGGGTGTCAGCACGGAGGCACAGTTTTTAACCCTTTCACTACGGCCGGGCGAAAACGGCGCCCCGCCCCGTATCCGGGCTGGCCATGCGCACCAAATTTCAAATGTCGCTTCTAATTATAACAAGTTTTGAGCCATAATCTCAACATAATCATCATGTATTATATATAAAAACATGCAAATTTAAATGGTGCATATAAAGAAACATAAATTAGTTGATAATTTTGAGATGTAAGCATAATTATACAAAGAAATTTGCGAGATTAGCATCTCTCTCTCTCTCTCTCTCTCTCTCTCTCTCTCTCTCTCTCTCTCTCTCTCTCTCTCTCTCACACACACACACACTGGAGGGAGGAGGTAGAAGGAAGGAAGAATGAAAGAGAACAGAGACAGCGGGAGGATGAAAGGGAGGCAGGGAGGGGAGGCCGCGTCCTTGAGCCGAGGGGGTGGTGAGATAAGCACTCACTACCCAGCCACTTGGCAACTCAAAGGAAGAGGAACTCCACTACTCTACACATGCACATATATCATTTCTTTCTCATTATTTTTGTTATTTTCTGTTAAAATTGATTGTTACTGTCAAGTACAAATGCGCGCAAGACACACTTACGTTATTACACTATAATAACATTGAAAGTCAAATAAGACATCGTATCACATACTGAGTCTCTAGGTAGAGTCAGAACAGAATACGGAATCACTCAGGAACAACTAAAACAAAATGTAATTACGACGCCGACGTCGGCGTCGCCGTATATTGCACTGGGCACTTCATGACGCCGATGTCGGCGTCGCCGTACAGAAGGGGTTAAGGACAACGGAGAGAACACTTTGACAGAGTAAGCAGAAGGGTTAGAGGTAAGGAAGAGGTCTAGTATGTTGGGGCGGTCTCCAAGATGGTCAGGAATACGTGCAGGGTGCTGAACCAACTGCTCTAGGTCATTAAGGAGAAAAAAGTTGTAGGCTTGTTCACCAGGCTGGTCAGTGAAAGAGGATGAAAGCCAAAGCTGGTGGTGAACATTGAAATCTCCCAAGATGGAGATTTCAGCGAAGGGAGAGTGGGTCAAGATGTGCTCCACTTTAGAGTTCAAGTAGTCAAAGAATTTTACATAGTTAGTAGAGTTAGGTGAGAGATAAACAGCACAGTTGTATTTAGTAGTAAAATGACAATGAAGTCTTAGCCAGATGGTGGAAAATTCTGAAGAGTCAAGGTCGTGGGCATGAGAGCAAGTGTTGCGTACGTAGGCGCAACATCCAGCTTTGGATTGAAATTTAGGATAGAGATAGTAGGAGGGAACAGAGTAGAGATTGCTGTCAGTAGCCTCAGAAACCTGTGTTTTGGTGAGGAAGAGAAATTGAGGTGTAGAGGAGAGATGGTGTTCCACAAAATGAAAATTAGAACGAAGACCGTGAATGTTGCAGAAATTGAGAAGAAAAAGGCTTGAGGAGTTATCAAGACACCTCTCAGGTCAGCAGCCAGAGGGGGAGTCCTCCCTGGGGTAATTTGTGGTCCCCCCCCCCCCCAGGCGGGGACTCCGAGGCATGGTTATTGAACGCCATTTTGAATTTTGAATTTTGGGAAAATGTGTGTGTTGTGTGAATGTAGTGTGGTGTGGATAGAGAGAGGATCTGCCTTTAGAGAGCATGCTGAACTACTCTCTGGTGTAGATGAGACAATAGGGAAATGGTTAGTGAGGTAATGGGAAGGGTCTTTGGAGGGCTTCAGCACCCTCCTCACTTCCCATATATACCTCACCAGGAGTGGCTTGCGCCCGTTTGGCAGGTGTCTTCCTACCTAATCCTACATACAGGAAAAGAGCTACGCTCGCCCTGTCCCGTCTCCATATCCACTCTTATCCAACTTTTCCTTAAAATCATGAATGTTTCTTGCACAAACCACCTCCTCCTCCAGTCTATTCCATAGCTCAATGCTTCTGTTTGGGAAGCTAAGCTTTTTCACATCTCGCCTACACGTGGTCGCCCTCAACTTCTTTCCATGTCCTCTCGTTTCTCTCTCGCTCCACACACACAGGTCCTCTCTGTCCAAATGCTCCACCCTGCTTGCCACCCTGTACACCACTATCAGGTCTCCTCTTTTTCTTCTTCTCTCCAGGGTTGTGAGCCCCATGCTATTGAGTCTCTCCTCATAAGTCCGATCTCTAAGTTCCGGTACCATCTTAGTTGCCATTCTCTGCACTCTTTCCAGCTTCCTTATGTTCTTCTTTTTGTGGGGAGACCAGACCACTGCTGCATACTCCAACCTTGGCCTTATCATTGTAACTATTATTTTCTTCATCATCTCCTCGTCCAAATACACAAATGTCGTCCTTATGTTCCTCAGCAAATTCAGAGTTTGTCCCGTTATCCTGTTGATGTGTTTGTCCGGTGACATGTTTTCTGAGATAGTCACTCCCAAATCTTTTTCTTCCACTTCCCATCTTATAATCATATTCACATCTTCTGCCACTCCTACCAAACTCTATTTTTTTACATTTCCCAAGGTTGAACTCCATCTGCCATGTACCACTCCACTCCCATATTTTGTCCAGGTACCTCTGCAATGCCTCACAGTCCTTCACATCATTCACTCGTCACAATAGCTTTGCATCATCTGCAAACAAACTCACATAGCTGGTCACTCCCTCCACCATATCATGTATATAAACAGCAAACATTATTGGCGCCAGCACCGAACCTTGTGGGACCCCACTCATCACAGGGCACCAGTTGGAAACCCTGTCCCTAATTATTGTCCTCATTTCCCTGTTAGTTAGGAAGTCCTCCAGCCACTTAATAAGTCCATCACCCACTCCACCCCTATTTTTAATTTTCCAAATTAGTCTTCTGTGCGGTACTTTGTCAAATGTCTTTTTCAAATCCAGGTACACTCCATCCCCCCAGCCTTCTCTCTCTTGTATTAAATCTGTCACCCTTGAGTAATAACACAACAAGTTGGTGACACAAGATCTCCCTCTCCTGAATCCAAACTGGCAATCCAAGATAATTTTCTCACTTTCTAAAAAATCCGACCACCTGTTTTTAATCAGTCTCTCACAAATCTTCGCAACCACACTAGTGAATGACACCGGTCTGTAGTTTATTGGGTCCTCTCTCTTTCCTCCCTTAAAAATTGGTACTATGTTTGCTCTCTTCCAATCCTGTGGCACCCTTCCTTCACTCAGGGAGGCACTCATTATGGAGTGCAGTTTCTCTGCAAGTTGCTCACTACATTCTTTCAGGATCCACCCTGATACTTCATCCGGCCCTGTCGCCTTCTTACATCCAGCTTGTTCAAGCTTTCCTTGACCTCCTGCACCGTTAACTGTATCTCCTGCATAACCCTTCCTCTTTCCTGGCCCGGTGGTTGTACGAATTCGTCTTCCTTTGTGAAAACTTTTTGAAAGCTGTTGTTCATCACTTCTGCCATCTCTGCTGGGTCCTCATATGTAGTTCCATCCATTTTCAGTTTAGCGATTGTTTCTCTATTCTTTAATTTGCCGTTCACATGTCTATAGAACAGTTTGGGTTGGTCTTTGCACTTGTCGATTATATCTTTTTCATATTTCCGTTTTTCTTCTCTTCTAATCTTTGTATATTCATTCCTTGCTTGTTTGAAATTGTTCCACGCGTTGATTCTTCTTCATCTCCTCCATCCCTTCCAAGCTTCCTCCTTTCTCTTTCTAGCTGCCTCGCATCTTTTGTTAAACCATTCCTTTTTACCAACATCCTTTATGGTTACCTTTGGGACATATCTATTCTCGGCTTCTTTGTACAGCTTTAAAAACTCTTCCCACTTGTCTTGCATACTCCTGGCTTTGTACAGCCCACTCCAATTTGCATTCTCAAAAAAGTTGTCATATTAACAAAGTCTGCCTTACAGTAGTTACTTCTCCCAATTTTATGATCCTCTTTTCGGTCAGTCATTCTCTTTTCTTTTACTTCAAATTCCACAACCGCATGTTAACTCTTTGCTATTGGACGATGCACTTTAAAATTTTCTATTATATCCGGCTCCTTGCTAAAAACCAGATCAAGTCTTGATGCCTCGCCTTCTTTCCCGAATCTAGTATGTTCCTTAATCCATTGAGTCAGCACATGTTCCATTGCCAGCTGCAGGAGTCTTCCTCCCCATGACTCTTCTGTTCCCTGCGTCTGCCAATCCTCCCATTCTACCTCCTTGCAATTAAAATCACCCATCAAAATTATTCTCTCACTCTCTCTTAACATTCCATCCCAGCAACTCACTGTATCATTACTTCATATTCTCGGGCCTTCCATGCATTGGTTCTTGGTGGCACATACCCTACTACATACTGCCTCCTTCTTCCTTCAGCACCCACAGTTTCCACTTTCAGTACCTCTGCCAAGCCTTCACCCTCAATCACCTTCTCCACCTTAATGCCTTTCCTTACCATCAACATCACACCTCCTCCCTGTTTTCTCTTTCTGTCTCTCCTCCATATATTGTATGCACCTTCTCCAATCCCCACCACCTCAATTGGGTCACACAACTCAGTTTCCGTCAGCCCCGCAATATCAGGTTCTTTGTCTCTCAAATAGTCGTTAAACTATCCACGATGACACTATTCCATTGATATTCGTATATGACACTTTCCATCCTTCCTCCTTTCCTGTTAGATTTTTTATCTCCTTTCTCTCGTCACCATGAACCACTTCCTCACTTTCATATCCATTACTCTAAAAAAAAAACTCATTTTCTTCTTCTGATCTCTTCTCATTTAAATCACAAACTTCACCTCTAAGTTCATTCAACTTGTCTCTCTTTTGTTCATTCAGATCTTTCCTCAGCCACATCATTTTGGTGTTTTCTCCTGCTAGCTTCCAAGCTCCTGCCAGGGCCTCTTCTGCTTCACTCTGTGCCTTAAATCATATCCTAATTGGTCTATCTCTTTTGCCATTGTATTTTTCAATCCTATGACAGTCATCTACTTCTTTCACCAGGTCTCTTCCCTCTTCTTGTACCCTCTGCACGATCTTCTTCACTACATCTCTCAAATTGTTTTCCCTCGCAGATTTGTTTGGGGTCTTCTCCTCCTTTACACCGAACACAATGACGCTCTTCTTTTTCTCCACCGTGCCTCTTACCAGTGTCTCATTTTCTTTGATTGCCTTCACCACCTTCTCAGCCATCCTCTCCTCCAACTGCTCCTCCACAATCTCCTTAAAGCTCTGCACACTCCCACTCTGCACCATCTCTCCACCACCTTCGAATTTCTGTTCGAAACTCTTGACTCTTTGCTCCACTTCCACTTTTTCATCCTTTCGCTTCTCCTCCCACTTATTCCGCTCCTTATTCAACTTATCCACTGAATCCACGCTTTCCTTTGTCCCCTCAGAGCATTTTATCAGCTAAATCTTAAGCTCTCCCACTTTCGCTTCTAAATCACTTATCTTTCTCTTGTCCTCCTCTCTCCCTTCTCAACTCACTCACCATCTTCATCACCACTTCAAAATCACTCTCCAACCCTTTCACTCTTCTCTACAATAATCTATTTTGCAGCTAACTGTTCTTTTCCTCAAATCCAGAGAAATTGGCCACTAGATCTTGTTTTCGTGATGGCGGCATAAACAGACCAATCCCGTTATTGGTACGGTTCTCCATTTTCCCTTCCTCAATCCACTAACACAACGCTTTCTCCTCCTGCCCTCTGCACCCCTCCTCCCAACCTCCTACCGGGAACAGCGCCAGTAATGCCCCTCCACCGTATGTCACAGCTGATAGGTAAAATAGGCAAAATGTTAAAAAGTTAAAACGTTAAAAGTTAGTTTAAAAAAAAAGTTAAAATCCTTCGGGGGCTCCGTCCTCTTACGTCCTCCCAGCACCAGCAATGCCCCTCCACCATGTCACAGTTGCAAGATAAAATCGGTAAAACGTTAAAAGTTAAAAAGTTAAAATCCCTCCGGAGCTCCGTCTCCCCCATCCACACAGATCGGCGGCCAACCGACGTGTGTGTGTGTGTGTGTGTGTGTGTGTGTGTGTGTGTGTGTGTGTGTGTGTGTGTGTGTGTGTGAGAGAGAGAGAGAGAGAGAGATAGAGAGAGAGAGAGAGAGAGAGAGAGAGAGAGAGAGAGAGAGAGAGAGAGAGAGAGAGAGAGAGAGAGAGAGAGAGAGAGAGAGAGAGATGCTCTCTCCCTCTCCCCCTTCGTATCAGTGAGGTGTCAATCTTTTGACCTCCCTCCCCCCACCACCTCTCTCTTTCTCTCACACACACACACACACACACACACACACACACACACGGCTTTTCAGCCTTTTACTCTGTGAAATCTGTGCGTAGTGCCAGTGAATCAATGGGATATTTTCCATGATCTTACGTCTGTGTCCCTTCCTTCCCTCTCCTCCACTTTCCTTCACAAATCTATTTCTTTATCACAACTAACATAAGGAAATACAATTCAGCAAACACACGTCATCTACGCATAATGCAAATTTCTCTGTATATTTATGCTTACATCTCAATATTATCAAATAATTTATGTTTCTTTATGTGCACCATTTAACCCAGTAGCAGCAACGGGCCAAATTTGTGGCTTTACCGTGTAGCAGCGACGGGCCAAATTTGTGGCTTTACCGTGTAGCAGTGACGGGCAAAATTTGCGGCATGATATAAACCCCCCAAAATAGATGATGCATAAACTGATCACAAATGCTTTGATATGTATTACAAAATGGTTTGTGTGAGTGATGATTTTTACTCATTTTTCTTGCTTAGAGGGACCATTAAGAAACATGATCCCCGCTTGCATGTTTTTATATATAATACATGATGATTATGTTGAGTTTATGGCTGAAAACTTGTTATAATCAGTAGACATTTGAAATTTTGCATGCGCAGCCATCCTGGATATGGGGCGGGGCGCTGTTTTCACCTGGCTGTAGTGAAGGGGTTAATGGGATTTACATTAATTTCAATGGGGAAATTCATTTGGTTTAAGTGTTTTGGTGTGTGATCAAAATCCTGCAATGAATTAAACTCGTAAACTGAGGTTTGACTAAGTCTATTATAAGGCTAAAGGCTGAAAGTTTTTTTTCTTCTTTTTAGGTGAGTAGAGCAAAAAAATAAATTGATCACTCCGTTGCCGCTGGAGTGTGAACGGTTATTTTTTCTTCAGACTTAAGTTGTGGCCATCATTGAACTGCCTCCTTGACTGAAAGAAAGGAAAACAAAAAAACAAAACAAAAAATAACAACCTTGTGCAGAGCAGTAAGCGTAGCCAGAAGCTGTGTAGTGGCAGCAGGAGCAGGAGTAGCAGCAGCCATGTCTGAAGCAGTGTTAGCTGTAGAGGCAGCATCAGCAGTAGTGGCTGACGCCGCCAGTGTCTTGATAAGGGTGGGCATGAGCCTGCCGAGGCAGCCCACTGCTGCCGCCTGGAGTGCTGCCACAGCCTCGGCGGCCACCAGGAGGCCCTGAGTCACAACCCATGGCTCCTCACCTGAGGGAGTTAAGGGAGAGCCTTGATTTATTTCATATGTAAATGTTATATTATTATATAAAGATAGGAGTAACAAAAGATCTTATAAAAGGTGCAATGATCAGGAAACATGTTTCATATCACATGGAGTAACAGAGTTGGCAGAGCTGTCAAAACTTGTCAACACCAGGACAGCTAGTGATATCCATGGACAAGGTCAAAGAAGTCCTAGAGCCTAAAAGAAGCATAAATACATCTATTAGAAAGCAGGACACTGGCAGCTATCAATTGCTTCCTCTTAAGATTCAAACAGTACTGTCCCGATCCACACGGAGGAGGTGGGTGGGCACTGCTCGCCTCCACCACTTCTTCCCGCAAGCTGTTCCAGGTGTTAATACTTCTATGTGGAAAACTAAACTTTTTCAAGTCACTCAAACAAGTTCCTTTATTAAGTTTCTTTCCATGTCCTCTCAGCCCCTGCGTTCTCACAGGTGAGAAGAGATCATCTCTATCCACCTCATCAAACTTATTTACCAACTTATACAGCATGATCAGATCTCCTCTCTCCCTTCTTTGTTCCAGTGTCGTCAAGTCCCATCTCCTTCAATATGTATTCATACGTCATATTTGAGTGGCTGAGTGGTAGCGTGCTGGGTCCCCATTCACCGCGTGATGGACGACACAAGTTTGAATCCCCACACTACCACCTCGGATTTTTCAGTCACCACCGAGTGGCTTAAAACTACCCACATGCTGTCCTGAAGACCACCCATCATCCTGGACTCAAGAGGAAACCGTCCAAGTTAACCCTTTCATTGCTAAACACTCGTAGCGAGCATTAGGCGTATTTGCTGGTGGCGCTAAACGCTCGCTGTGAGCTCCACCTGCACTCAAATCTCCCGCGTATGAGAGTGTTCCAACACTAATTCTCACAACACAGGATTGCTAATTGAGTGAGTTCTTCACTAAATTTGGTGAAAAATCATATCAGCCCAACGTGGCAAATCTACGGACGAGTAACTGGTGGATGTTCTTGCCCAATATAGCGGCATTTTTGCATAGCTTCACCCATCACCTGACTGATTCTTTGACCAAATAGTTGTAAATATTGCAGTTGGCAATACTCCCTTGCAAGAATCTGAAGAAAAGATGTCCGCAGTTACCTCAATATGGCTAATCATCCCGCACACACCGATGTAAATGTTAACATTCAACACTCCCTAAACATGCATGTATGTACATCCTCTGGACCCACCGAAGAGGCGATGCTTCTGGCATTTTGCTTCAGCTCGGTGGGACGACCTGAGGATGTACTTTTCCGATTTCCCGTGGAATGATTATTGCTTCCAGGATAGAGACCCCTCTGTGTGTGCTCAGCGCATCACAGAGGTGATTGTCTCTGGAATGGAGGCATACATTCCTCGTTCTTTCTCTACTCCTCACGCTAAAAAGCCTTGGTTTAATCACGCTTGTTCTCGTGCTGTCAATGATAGAGAGGTAGCTCACAAAAGATACCAGAGCCTTCAAACTAATGCTAATTATGAACTTTACATTTCTGCCCGAAATCGTGCCAAATCTATTCTCCGACTAACCAAAAATTCTTTCATTAATAGAAAATGTCAAAACCTTGCTTGCTCTAACTCTTCCCGGGACTTCTGGCATCTACCCAAACACATCTCCAACTTCACTTTTTCATCTTTCCCTCCTTTACTTAGTCCTGACGGCAGCACCGTCGCCTCATCTATCTCTAAGGCTGAACTCTTGTCTCAAACCTTTTCTTAAACTCCACTCTGGACGATTCTGGGCATATTCCTCCTACTCATCCCCCCTCTGACTCCTTTATGCCTGTTATAAAGATTCTTCAAAATGATGTTTTCTATGCCCTCTCTGGCCTCAATCCTCAGAAGGCTTATGGACCTGATGGAGTGCCTCCTATTGTCCTTAAAAACTGTGCCTCCGGGCTGTCACCCTGCCTGGTCAAACTTTCGCCTCTGCCTGTCAACATCTACCTTTCCTTCTTGCTGGAAGTATGACTTCACACAGCCTGTACCTAAGAAGGGTGACCGCTCCAATCCCTCAAACTACCGTCCTATTGCTTTACTTTCTTGTCTATCTAAAGCTTTTGAATCAATCCTTAACCGTAAGATTCAAAAGCACCTTTCCACTTCTGACCTTCTATCTGATCGCCAGTATGGGTTCCGCAAGGGGCGTTCTACTGGTGATCTCCTAGCCTTCTTAACTGACTCTTGGTCATCCTCTCTTAGCCGTTTCGGTGAAACTTTTGCTATTGCGCTGGACATATCAAAAGCTTTTGATAGGGTCTGGCACAAATCTTTGCTTTCTAAACTACCCTCCTACAGTTTCTATCCTTCTCTCTGTACCTTTATCTCCAGTTTCCTTTCTGACCGTTCTATTTCTGCCGTGGTAGACGGTCACTGTTCTTCCCTAAATCTATTAACAGTGGTGTCCCACAGGGTTCTGTCCTATCTCCCACTCTTTTTCTGTTGTTCATTGATGATCTTCTTTCCAAAACGAACTGTCCTATCCATTCCTACGCCGATGATTCCACTCTGCATTATTCAACTTCTTTTAATAGAAGACCCACCCTTCAGGAACTTAACGACTCAAGGCTGGAGGCTGCAGAACGCTTAGCCTCAGACCTTATTATTTCCGATTGGGGCAAGAAGAACCTGGTGTCCTTCAACGCCTCAAAACACAGTTTCTCCACCTATCCACTCGACACAATCTTCCAAACAACTATCCCCTATTCTTTGACAACACCCAGCTATCACCTTCCTCAACACTAAACATCCTCGGTCTATCCTTAACTCAAAATCTCAACTGGAAACTTCATATCTCATCTCTTACTAAATCAGCTTCCTCGAGGCTGGGCGTTCTGTACCGTCTCCGCCAGTTCTTCTCCCCTGCACAGTTGCTGTCCATATACAGGGCCTTGTCCTCCCTGTATGGAGTATGCATCTCATGTGGGGGGCTCCACTCACACAGCTCTTCTGGACAGAGTGGAGGCAAAGGCTCTTCGTCTCATCAGCTCTCCTCCTCATACTGATAGTCTTTACCTCTTAAATTCCTTGTAATGTTGCCTCTCTTTCTATCTTCTATCGATATTTCCACGCTGACTGCTCTTCTGAACTTGCTAACTGCATGCCTCCCCCTCCCGGCCCCGCTGCACTCGACTTTCTACTCATGCTCATCCCTATACTGTCCAAACCCCTTATGCAAGAGTTAACCAGCATCTTCACTCTTTCATCCCTCACGCTGGTAAACTCTGGAACAATCTTCCTTCATCTGTATTTCCTCCTGCCTACGACTTGAACTCTTTCAAGAGGAGGGTATCAGGACACCTCTCCTCCCGAAACTGACTTATCTTTCGGCCACCTCTTTGGATTCTTTTTAGGAGCAGCGAGTAGCGGGCTTTTTTTTTATTAATGTTTACTTTTTTGTGCCCTTGAGCTGTCTCCTTTGCTGTAAAAAAAAAAAAAAAAAAAAAAAAAAAAAGAGAGGCATACATAACCGACTCCTATAGATCTGGACCTCCTCTTTCCAATGGTGTTTTTGGTTTTTAGCTGTGATGAATAGTTTTTGAGATACAGAGGTTAACAGAGACCCCCCATTGGGCTGCCCGACTGCACCTGAGGGGATAGTCGCGTTCGCACCCCACGCAAGGAAAGGGTTAATCGAGAAGGAGTTCCGGGGGGCAGCATGAGCCAAGAGAAGATGGCGCCACTATAAACACTTGCCTGCGCCATGACGGGCTGGGACCGACTACCATCCAGGCCCCTCAAGCAAGCTTACCGGTGCTATAGGCGTAGACAAAAAAAAAAAAAAAAAAAAGTTGCAATTCTCTTTATTCTTTCCAACTTTCTGATATCCTTCTTTTTGTGAGGCAACCACACAACTGCAGCATATTCAAGTTTTGGTCTTATCAGTGTTGTTATTATTTTCTTCATCATTTCTTTGTACATATAATGGAATGATGCCTTTATATTTTGCATCATCCTGTAGGTTTCTCCAAACAGCTTGTTTATGTGCTTTTCTGGGGATAGTGTGTCTTGCATCATTACTCCTAAGTCTTTTTCTTCATGTACCACCTTTAAGTTTTCTTCTGTATTTTTTTTTTACTTTTCCCCATTTCCATAACATGACATTTGTTTGCATTAAATTCCATCTCCCGTAACTGGCTCCATCTATACACTCTATCCAGGTCTTTTTGCAGTTCTTCACAGTCTTCCTCCATCCTCACTTTTCTTATTAACCCCTTCATCATGAGGACGCGTATACTGCATCCTTGCGTGCCCCGTACCATATCCGAGGACGCACATACTGCGTCCTGGCTCGCTTTAGCCAATATACGAGTTATTTTATCTCTATATTTATGCTTACATCTCAAAATTATCAATTAATTTATGTTTCTTTATGTGCACCATTCAATTCTGCATGTTTTCATATATAATACATAATGGTTATGTTGCATTTATGGCTGAAAACTTATATTCAATAGCGACATTTGAAATTTGGCGCGCGCGGTGATCCTGGATACGGCGCGGGGCTCTGTTTTGGCCCGGCCGTAGTGAAGGGGTTAACTTTGCTGGAAGGCTGACAGAGGAGGTGGACGAGGTGACAAGACCAGGAAAAATATGAAGAAGGGAAAAATAGACCGACTAAGCTAAAGTTCAAGTCACAAACGGCAACCCTAAACAAAGCTAAACCAGATGTGACGTGCACCACTGAAACAAAACGAGCAAAAGGAACAGAATTGGTGGGAATAGAACAGTGCAATTATAACATACATAGAAAGACAGAATGGGGAAGAGTGGTGGAGGGGTGGTGATACTGGTCAAAACTGATTCAAAAGTGTTAGAAGTGAGAGCAGGACCAGATAATACGGAAATTTTAATTGCTCTATTACAGTTGAAATGCAGTGAATAACTGACAGTAATGGTGACGTATGTGCCCCCACACACAGCAGCTGGACTAACAAAATGTATAACAATCTGTTAGAAGGTACAAGTAAAGCGTTAGAGGACATCATTAGAAATAGCAGGAATGTGATTCTAGCACGGGACTTCAACTGTAAAAATGTAAAATGGGAAAAATTTGAAGTGTAAGATGGAAAAAACACATGGGGAGCTAAAGTATTAAAACTGGCCACAGAAAACCTCATGACACAGTGGGTGAAGGAAGGGATGAGGTTTGGAGGAGAGGATGAATCAGCAAGGCTGGACTTAATTTTCACTTAAGGAACAGACTTGTTAACAGAAGTGCAACATGAGTGCCCACTGGGAAAAGGTGACCATGAAATATCACAAATAGAAATTGACAAAGAATGTGAAGAGACTGGATTAGAGAACCATAATGAGAACAGAAAGAATTACAACAAAGCTAAGTATAATGAACTGAGAGCTTTTTTGGAACAATAAATTGGTCAGAAATGAAAAAGCTGAGAAAAGTACATAAAAAATATGACCACTTCCATAAAACATACAATGACGGTGTGGTAAAGTGGGTGCCCTACTGTGTGATAGAGAAAAGAGGGAAAAAAGAGTGGTTTAGCACAATATGTCTGGGAGCAAAGACGAGGAAAGATGAAGCTTGGAGAAACTTATAAAGGAGAAGGAATGCCACAAGCAGGGGAGGCTATCAACAAGCTAGAAATGATTGCGCCAAACTGAGGAGAAAACAAGAAAAAAGTATGAAAAGAACATAACAGAAAAATGTAAGGACACAAAACTTTTTAAAGACATGTAGATAAGAATTTGAGGAAAAAAGAAGCTGTGAATATGATCAAAGTGGGTGACCAAGTCTGTGAGGATACAAAGGAAATCGGTGAAATATCAACCCCTTCAACACGAGGATACGTATACTGCGTCCTTGCGTGCCCCGTACCATATCCGATGATGCGCATACTGCGTCCTGCCTCGCTTTAGCCAATATATGAGTTATTTTATCTCTATATTTATGCTTACATCTCAAAATTATCAATTAATTTGTTTCTTTATGTGTACCATTTCATTCTGCATGTTTTCATATATAATACATGATGATTATGTTGAGTTTGTGACTGAAAACTTGATATATTCAATAGCGACATTTGAAATTTGGTGCGCGCGGTGATCCTGGATAAGGCGCGGGGCGCTGTTTTGGCCCGGCCGTAGTGAAGGGGTTAAATGAAACCTTTCAGAAAGTGTTTACCCAGGAGACAGAATTCGAAGAGAGGAATGAGGAGAGAAGTGTCAAGAGAATGGAAAACATGTAAGTGGATAGAGAGGAGATACTGGGGCTGTTGAAACCACTAGATGGTAAGAAGGCAATGGGTCCAGATGAAATATCAGGCCAAGTACTGAAAGAGTGCAGTGAACAGTTACTGGAACCAGTTCATGACATTATAATTTGTTCAGTCAAGATCGGGGAAGTCCCAGTACAGTGGAAAAGGGCACATGTGGTCCCATTATATCAGAGCAGAAACAGAAAAGAGCCGCTGAACTATAGACCGGCTTCTCTAACAAGCGTCAAGTGCAAGCTGTGTGGGAAGGTAATTAAAAGACAGTGTCGGACCGTCTGGAAAGAGAGAAGATAATAAATGAAAGTCAACTGGATTCAGAGAAGGCAAATCTTGTGTCACAAATCTAAGATGTTTTCACTCAAGAGTAACAGACACAGTGCAGGAGAGAGACGGACGGGTGGACTGCATATTTTTGGACCTGAAAAAGGCATTTGATAAAGTTCCACATAAGAGACTGCTGAGGACACTAGAAAATAAAGAAGGATTGGGGAGAAAAATGACAGAATGGATGAAAAATTACCTAGCAAACAGAGAAATGAGAACCGTGTTGAAAGATGAACTATCGGATTGGAGAGAGTCACAAGTGGAGTGTCACAAGGATCAGTGTTAGCGCCTAGAGTGTTCTTAATAAACATTACTGAAACGGCAGAAAAAGCAAAGAGTTACACGAGTATGTTTGCAGATGACGCCAAACTGCTTAGGAAAACAAGAGATGATGATGATTGTAATAAGCTGCAGGAAGATTCAAATGAGATAATGAATGGAGTAAAGAATGGGAAATGGAGTTCAATTAAAAGAAGTGTCACACAATGAAAATGGGCAAGATAAAGATAGACCAGGTGGTGTATAGGATGGGAGGGACAACCATCGACACAGTGAAGGAAGAAAAGTCTTAGGAATTACAATACAAGATACACTGGCACCTGAGAAGCACATGAACAAGATACTCAGAGAAACACAGTCTGCTGCAAATATTGGAGTGGCATTTCACTACTTGGATGGGGACATGATGAAGAAAATAATGACAACCCTGATCAGCCCAAGGCTAGAGCATGTGGCAGTTGTTTGGGCACCACACAAGGAAAAGGACGTAAGGAAACTTTAAAGGATTCAAAGGACTGCGACTAAGATGGTGCAAGAACTATCAAGCCTGCCATACGAGACAAGATTAGAGGAACTGGGCCTACCAACACTGGAAGGAAGAAGAGAAAGAGGAGACCTGATAGCGGAATACGAGTGGAATGGAAGTGTTGGATGGAAAACACAGCAAGAAATTGAGAAAGGGGACTTGTTTGAAAGACCTTAAGAAGTTCAGTTTTCCAAACAGGAGTGTGGATGCATGGAATGGACTTGGCAAAGACATTGTTGAAGCGGGCAGTGTCCATAAAATGAAGGAAAAGCTGGACAAATATAGATTGGGAGACAGGACTGACCCAGCTTGAGCTCAGGCACTGTATACTACTAATAGGTATATACAAATAGGTAATTACACACACACACACATTCCTTCATTAGGTGCTCAATAAAAACTGGCACAGTGCCTAGGGAGTGGAAGAGGGCAGAAGTGGTACCTATATACAAAAGTGGAAAAAAGGAAGAGCTCCTAAATTACAGACCGGTGTCTCTGACCAGCGTAGTATGTAAAATATGTGAGAAATTAATAAAAGAACAATGGATGAGATTTCTGGAAGAACATAATCTAATCACAAACAATCAATATGGGTTTAGGAAAGGCCGCTCATGTGTGACAAACTTGCTGAGCTTTTACTCAAGAGTGACGGACAAATTACAGGTAAGAGACGGATGGGTGGATTGCATTTACCTAGACTTAATGAAGGCATTTGACAAAGTTCCACATTCAAGACTGCTGTGGAAACTAGAAAATAAAGGAGGATTGAGAGGGAAAATGAAGTGCTGGATGGAAAGCTACTTAAGAGGAAGAGAGATGAGAACCGTGGTTAAGGACACTAGATCGGAATGGAGAACGGTGGAAAGTGGAGTGCCCCAGGGGTCGGTTTTAGCACCAGTACTCTTCCTAGTCTATATTAATGATATGCCAGAGGGAATAAACAGCTACATGAGCCTGTTTGCAGATGATGCTAAACTGCAAAGACATATAAGAAACAGTGAAGACTGCAAGGAGCTGCAAGAAGACCTAAACAAGATTTGGAAATGGAGTCAGAAATGGGAGATGAAATTCAACGTGAAGAAATGTCATGTTATGGAAATGGGAAAAAGTGTAGAAAGACCAAAATGGACATATAAAATGGGAGATGGTGAAATATTAAAGAAAGTAAATGAAGAGAGAGACCTGGGAGTAATATTGCAAGATTATATGCAACCAGAAAGTCATATAAATCGGATCTTCGGTGATACATATAACATGGTGAGAAATATAGGTATAGCATTCCACTACATGGACAAAGAAATGATGAAAAAATTAATAACTACTATGATCAGACCTAAACTAGAATACACGGAAACAGCGTGGTCTCCACATATGAAGAAACACATTGTAAAACTAGAAAGAATACAGAGGATGGCAACAAAAATGGTTCCAGAACTGGGGGGACTGACATATGAAGAGAGACTAAAGGAAATGGACTTACCAACACTAGAACAAAGAAGAGAAAGAGGAGACCTAACACAAATATATAGGCTATTGAGTAAAATGAAAGAAGTAGATAACGAGAAATTGTTACTAAGAGAGGAACCTTCCAGCAGGAATACTAGAGGACATAGTAAAAAGTTGAGGAAGGGAAGATGCTCAAGAGACATAAAGAAATATAGCTTCCCACAAAGAAATTTAGAGGTTTGGAACAGACTAAGTGAAGAAATAGTATCGGCAAAGAGTGTGCAGAGCTTCAAGGAAAAGTTGGATAATTATAGATACGGAGACGGAACCACACGAGTGTAAGCCCAGGCACTGTAAAATTACAACTAGGTAAATACACACACACACACACACACACACACACACACACACACACACACACACACACACATCACACCATCACCAAAATTTGAAGCAGTCTGATATCATGTAAGTACGTACATTATTAACTTAATAGCTAATGTTTCTTTCCAAATCAAACAAGTTTATATGATTCTAAGTTGTTCAGGAATTCTCTTTTATCATTTTAAGTTTTGGCTTTTGAGACGGAAGTGAACTTTTGGGGAGTGCACAGAAACGCATCTCAATGTCTGTAATGAAACTGAAATTAAATCGGAAAATTCACTTAGATTATCAAATCTCCACTTTACTACAAGCAAATTTGGGAGAACAGAAATTGCTCCTAAATTGGAGACTTGGTGATCGCCTCATACTCATATTATACCTGTAACAATACCGCCCCCCACAAGGCCCCTCTGGAAACCTGCCAGTCTCAGTGCCTCGCAGTCCGTCACTAAGAGTGCTGTGCGGCTCAAATATACATATGTATTTCCCGCCATATAAGACGCACCTATAATTTGTCAAGGTATATTCAGAATAAAATATAAAAACTCCACATTTTCCCTGAACTGAATGTATATGCAGTATTACATTTGACCATCTTGCTTACAATAATGACTATGATACTGTATGTTGCATTGAAGAGTTACAGTGCTCTTATCCTGAGCAGCTGTGACTTTGAAATGGTAAACAAAAGGGTTGGTTGGTAGATTCACTCACTGTGCAGTGTGCGGGCGGTAACTTTCGCCGAGCTGCTGAGAAAACTAATCACACAAGGATGCTACATTCAATGGGCAAGCAATTGGTCTTAATCTTGACTTTCAGGGATTGTATAGCTACTTTCAAGTAGAAATACAGGTAACTCTCGATTTACGCAAGTTTGGTTTATGCGTTATTGAAATAACACGGGGTCCAAAATCCAAATGAATGTTTAATATACACCTTTTTTTTCACTTATACGCGATATTTTATGGAGTGGCCACCGGATGTCTCACGCAACTGGACTCACACGGCGCCGCGGCCACACAGCTGAGCTCAGTTCTTCCCACGCGCCACTTGAACATCAATACAGTACCCACGCTACTCAACAACAACAACACCTTCGCTGCTGTGCTACCACGAGGGGAAGGGCAGCCAGAGGAGGAACCACGAGAGGGAGAGGAGTCAGAGTGATACAGTAGGCAATAAAGGTACAAACCTACATCTTGTTTGATTTACATTGTTTTTGATTTACGCAACCTCTTCAAGGACACTGAGGAAAACAAGTCTCCTGAGAGATATCAGGAGCCACAGCTTTCCCCAGAGATGCACTAACAAGCAGAATGACATTAAGGAGACCGTTTGAGCCAAAACTATTCATGAATTCAGTTCTGAATTTTATAAAAGAAATTTGGAAAAAGAACCCAGAAGGAGTAGCTCAATATATGCATACCACAAGTTTTATTTACTTATCATTTTTTTTTTTTTTTTTCTTTTTTTTTTTTTTGAGGGGGGCAGGGGGTGCTGCCCGTAGCGCCGGTAGGCTTTCTTGAATTTTTTTTTATAACCCTACCCCACTAGTGGCACAGGGGAATTTTATTTACGGTGGCTGCCGGGATGTGACTTAATACAACTAAAAATACAACTCAGCAAAGAGGTACATACACACTCACAGAAGCACATTTCTACACACTAAAACTTACTCTCGTCACACAGCACACTGACGGCAGTATCAAGGACCAGCTGCAGGGAGGGTGTTGGTAGAGGCGGCAGGGAGGGGAGCGACGCAGTGCGGTTGGACAAAAGACGAGTGAGCATCAGTAGGCAGTAGAGGAAAGTTTGGCGGTTGTCCACTGGTTCCTGTTTGTTGGCCACTCCACGGCAGAGCGTTTGAAGGGTGTTCTGCAGCTCCTGGGTGTCCTCACTTCTGTTTGGTGTGAGGAAAGAGGTCAAACAAGTGAGGAGCATGAGAAGAGGTACAGTAAGGTCTTGCACCCACAACTTCACATCTAACAAATTTGTATCTTACTTCACTGTTGGACCTCCACTCATATTTGTATCCAATGAGGGAATTTCTAATCTAATTAAAAAAATCCATCCTGGCACTCAATTCAAATCAGTCACCACCTTGGCCGAGTGTGTGATGCAACTGTTGTCCAGCCTCGTCTCACACTGCCTCTCCCTAGTCTCCTCCTCAGTCCTCACCAGACATACATAATGTTGTGATGTATACCTGCCTCTTCCTGTTTAAGTGGCCTGAATTCCCATCTAGCGTGCAGGTGGCGGACACTGATTCACCCATCAACGAAAGCCCACCCGCTCTTGACATGATCAGAGAGGCTGTGGCAAGGATGAGGAATGGAAGGGTAAGTGGTGTCTGCATTATCACGGACGACTTGCTCAAAGCTGGAGGTGAGGTCATGACTCACAGTGGTCTTGACTACCGTAGGACAATCTGGTACTGTCAGATACAAAATCCATGTAACCTTTCAGTTTGGTATACCGCCAGATGTCAGTTTACTCACACAAAAATTACGGCCGTACCATAAATCAACCCCTTCGACTGTTGAACATCGTCGGCCATTTTCTGCTACCATAAAACTTGAAGGGTTTTTTCGGAAGGGAAGGGAAGGTGTTGGGAGGCGACATTGTTGTAATCTGGCAAGGGGTCAGGACAGGCACAGCTTTGTCAGCACATTCGCATACTTTGTGAGTCAATCCTGCATTTCCTTCACTAATACAGTAGCACATGATCCAGGATTTAAAAAAAAAATTATTTGATCTAATATGAATCAGCAAAAGATTTTAAGTAAATGATTAAAAATGTTGTTTAAAACTTTAGGGTTGAATCATGATTTTTAACCCTTGCCGTGTCATCACACCTGCTTAATTAACTCAAGCAGGTAGTCTTTTGTTATAGCTCCAATGGGGCTGAACTCTTTTCTAATGTCTCCTTGCTTGACAGGGTGGTAGCGGAGGGCAGAGAAGTGGTAGCAGCGGACATGTGTGGACTCCTGGCTGACTACCTGGAGGTGTGCAAACCCAGGCCGCCAGGGATGCCAACCCTATCACTCACCTGATGTATGCAATTATACCTGTATATTTACCATTCAATAAACTACTTCATTTGTGATTATACATCGAAAAATATACAATATATAAAAAAATAATGACACTAATGTGTGTTGAGTGCTCCAATCATCAAGATTTCCATGTAGAGGTGTTTACAACAGCTACCAACCCAACCCCTAGGAAGGAAAGGGGTTGGGGTCCACTTATAGTACCCAACAGCGAGGGGACACCAGGTAAGGGGAGGGGAAGGGGAAGGTGGTGGGGGAGAGGTACGGTACTGCTGCCATTCCGCTCCAAGCACAGCCACCAACCGACCAACTCACTGTCACGACTTTGTCATGTCCTGACCTGAGTGGACACGACCCTGTCATGTCCTGACCTGAGTGGACACGACCCTGTCATGTCCTGACCTGAGTGGACATGACCCTGTCATGTCCTGACCTGAGTGGACACGACCCTGTCATGTCCTGACCTGAGTGGACACGACCCTGTCATGTCCTGACCTGAGTGGACACGACCCTGTCATGTCCTGACCTGAGTGGACACGACCCTGTCATGTCCTGACCTGAGTGGACACGACCCTGTCATGTCCTGACCTGAGTGGACACGACCTTGTCATGTCCTGAACTGAGTGGACACGACCTTGTCATGTCCTGAACTGAGTGGACACGACCCTGTCATGTCCTGACCTGAGTGGACACGACCTTGTCATGTCCTGAACTGAGTGGACACGACCTTGTCATGTCCTGAACTGAGTGGACACGACCTTGTCATGTCCTGAACTGAGTGGACACGACCTTGTCATGTCCTGACCTGAGTGGACACGACCTTGTCATGTCCTGAACTGAGTGGACACGACCTTGTCATGTCCTGAACTGAGTGGACACGACCTTGTCATGTCCTGACCTGAGTGGACACGACCTTGTCATGTCCTGAACTGAGTGGACACGACCTTGTCATGTCCTGAACTGAGTGGACACGACCTTGTCATGTCCTGAACTGAGTGGACACGACCTTGTCATGTCCTGACCTGAGTGGACACGACCTTGTCATGTCCTGAACTGAGTGGAAAACTAACATTTCAAGCTCCACCCACCCACCTAACCCATCTCTCTCTCTCTCTCTCTCTCTCTCTCTCTCTCTCTCTCTCTCTCTCTCTCTCTCTCTCTCTCTCTCTCTCTGTGAGAAGCAAAAACAAGATGAGGAAAGGAAGGAACTTGTTGACCTGACCTGACCTCACAGGTCACACATCACGCTGGCAAAATATGTCAGCATAAGGATATATCATAATTATTATTACACCATTTAAGATTAAAAGTGGTACTCATTATGGGACTTATGCCACAAGAAACTTTTTACAGGTCCAGTTTTACAAAACAGGAAGGCCGACGCTCTGTGCTGTTCTAAGGTGCACGCCCGCGGCTTTATTGCTGCACAGCTGCATTAGCAACCTTGAGGCTACGAGCACCACAGCCTTTACCACCCGGGTCAACCAGAAGGCATACCAGAGCGATACCCGAAGCGGTCTTTTCTTTTCTTTCTTTCTTTTTCTTTTTTTTTTTTTTTTTTTTTTTTTTACAGCAAAGGAGACAGTTCAAGGGCACACAAAAAACAAACATTAATAAAAAAAAAAGCCCGCTACTCACTGCTCCTAAAAAGAATCCAAAGAGGTGGCCGAAAGATAGGTCAGTTTCGGGAGGAGAGGTGTCCTGATACCCTCCTCTTGAAAGAGTTTAAGTCGTAGGCAGGAGGAAATACAGATGAAGGAAGAGTGTTCCAGAGTTTACCAGCGTGAGGGATGAAAGAATGAAGATGCTGGTTAACTCTTGCATAAGGGGTTTGGACAGTATAGGGATGAGCATGAGTAGAAAGTCGAGTGCAGCGGGGCCGCGGGAGGGGGGGAGGCATGCAGTTAGCAAGCTCAGAAGAGCAGTCAGCGTGGAAATATCGATAGAAGATAGAAAGAGAGGCAACATTGCGGCGGAATTTAAGAGGTAGAAGACTATCAGTATGAGGAGGAGAGCTGATGAGACGAAGAGCCTTAGCCTCCACTCTGTCCAGAAGAGCTGTGTGAGTGGAGCCCCCCCACACATGAGATGCATACTCCATACGAGGGCGGACAAGGCCCCTGTATATGGACAGCAACTGTGCAGGGGAGAAGAACTGGCGGACTCGGTACAGAACGCCCAGCCTCGAGGAAGCTGATTTAGTAAGAGATGAGATATGAAGTTTCCAGTTGAGATTTTGAGTTAAGGATAGACCGAGAATGTTTAGTGTTGAGGAAGGTGACAGCTGGGTGTTGTCAAAGAATAGGGGATAGTTGTTTGGTCTGGGCCGGCAACGGGTATCAAGTGCTCAAAGCAGGCTTCTATATGGACGCCTGGGCAGGCACCACAGGGCACTACCCTTTTAAGCTCAACAATGAGCCCGAAGGCCCACAGACGCCGGGCAAGTATGCCAGGCCGCCCCACTCTGAGTGTGAGTGGGGAGGATAACCAAGGAGTCAATGACAACCTGGCGCATCCGCTTGCGCAGTGATCTGTGGCTGTTTAGTTACACTGTGTTGCCCTTGCGAGCCAGGGGGGGGTACCTCCTGCACAGTGCATCCAGCGGAACCATGGGGAGGCCAGCCACAAGAAGTAAATACGATTTACGGCCAGCCCGCACCTCCAGATCGGGTTGGCCCACGGGACTCCCGAACCCCTGCGGGCCCCTTTACTTGCCTTACCGTAAGCATGGTAAAATCCTTCTTTCACATGTCGGACTGAGGGCGGTACTTATCCGCATTTCTTATTCCGCCCTCACTCCCGCAAGAGTGCTAGGGGACCCGCACGCCTTCTCCACAGAGACTCACCTAGCCCAGTCTGGATTTAGGCAGTCATCAAGGCTTAAGTTAGGGTTCGCACTGTGTGTTTCATTTAAACAGTCCTTTGACACTCCCGCCATTTAAACCCGCACTGCCTTGATTCTCGTCACTTCGATATGATCTGCAGCACTCAGCAAGTACGTTTATGTGCCAGTTGTTCTGCGAAGCACACAGCTTTCCTGCGAACCTTCGCACCAGGACGTCAATATCATTGCTACGTGCAAGCTGGGGCGTGCCTTACGGGTGCGGTACGCTGCCCGGGCAGAGCTTAGAGGCATCGCGCGGGCAATTTGAATGACTTTTGACGCCGCGCGACAATTTAAAAAATTTTTTGGGATAAAATGAAATTTTTTAAAACTCCCGGATACGGGCGAGGTCGGATACGGTGCACTCGGATAACTTAGAGTTTACTGTAGTTCAAAAGGCACATACTTATCAATAAAGATATTATTGCATTAGTTTTTATCGGAGCAATCTATTACCTTACAACTTAAAAAGGGTATAGGTAGGAATACAAAGTCAATTTTATGAGCGTTAGAACAAGTTAAGAATTGGCCAATGAGTGCGCAGCACCATCACCCAAGCAACGATGCCAAGTCTGCGAGTCCATCCTTGAATGTTTAGGCCCACCTGGTCTGGTGGAACTGACTATAGTCTGGGTGGATAGGTGGTCATCAGGACAGCATTTGGGCAGTCTCAGGCTACTCAGCACTGACTGAAAATTGTCAGCCTGTAGCGGCAGGCAGGACTTGAACCTGGCTCCTCCAGGGCACCGCACCCACATGCTGATCACTCAGCCACCACTCACTGTTCTTCCTCCCCTTCACTTTCTGAGCCCTCATGGCCTGGGCCACCCCCTAACCACCACCAGGTGAGTCTGGACACAGCAGTTACAGGACAATGGATTCAACTTTATGCCTTTCTGACTACATGAAGGAAAACCTTCCATCCTCCCCATCCAGCTCCAGGGGGGAGTAAAAGTGAGTAGTAAAGTATTCTTCAGAGTAACGATCAGTTCTTGCTAGACTCAACCATGAGAGGAAAAAAGACAAGGTGGGAAGTATAAGGCTCTTTGCTCCCTCCTGGTCAGCCTCTTGACTGCAGTGATAGGCAAGGGTTGCTGCCTCCCTGCCACCGGGAGCACCACTTGGTGACACCAGCTCACAAAACTACCGTATTTGACTGCTTATAAGACTCACTTTTTTTTCCAGAAAAAAGACCCAGAAAATCACCCTGCCTCTTATAAGGTGAAGGTTCAGTTTTTGTTTATTGGCTAGTGAAGTTTTTGTGGTACACTGCCACTTAAATTGAAGTAGATGTTTGTTCACCAAACCTCTCCGCAAACGTACAGTACCCTCTCAAGTTTCGCGTTTGCTTCATTCTGAAGGTATGGCGCTAAACTCAAGGATTGCGAAACTCGAGGTATTGAAATACATGAAAAAGCACTTATTGGTTCCGGCCCGTGGAAAAAAATTACTTTTTTTTCAACTTGACTCTTGTTATCACAATTTTTTTTTACTTTACTCTCTTGTTATCTCAAAATACGTACCTTGGTAATAGGCAGAAAATAGGAAGTAAGAACAGTTTGTTTTCAAGCCACAGTTGAAGGCGGCTGCCTTACAATTGGCTGGCAGTTCTGAATACACGCTTGTGATCCACGTGGTGTCGTCTGCTAATGTAAGGGTGGTTGCTCACAGTCACCTGTGGTACAGTTGGACAAACCTATAGCTTCTGGTAGTTTTCTGTGTGTTATGGTATAATCTGCTAACTCTTTCTGTTATATATCATCAAATCACTAACATCATGATTGACTTTTCAATGCCTGTTGAACGTAAACTGCCTCCGCAATCGCAAAATAGCTCGCAGAGAGGTTCAACTTGCTTACTGCTTCCATATTTCCCTCACCGCTCACAAAGACCACAAGTGGACAAAAAAGAACAAATCCAGGCAAATTAACACTTTTAATGCTGTGTATTCCCACAGCGTGCATGCGTGGTGGACAGCAGAATGACTAATTTCAGCGGGAAGATATTTCTTGCAACACTGGCCAGTGTATAGTGGACCTTCTTCTTCTTTTGACCTGTAATGCTTTGTATTGCTTCTAGGTCCTCCTCCACACTTTTATGCTTCACAACATGCACTTAGGGCCACTTTCACAGTAATTTTGTTTGTATTGATTGTTACCAATGGCGGCGATCACCGCTCTAGTATTTCCACGTGAAACTGGCCGATGGGTAGTGATGTGATGTGATGTGATGGTGTTGGAGGTATTCCCTTTACAACGGCACCTCGTGGCGGCTGCGGGGTTAGCCTCGCCCCGCACCTTACCACACACTCTCAACACCTGTCGCTTTCTCTGCAGCCACCACTACCCCATAGGCCAATTTCATGTGGAAAACTATAGCGTCGATCGCTGCCATTGGTAACGTTCAAAACAAACAAAGTGACTGTGAAAGCGGCCCTTATTTACTTCACTGTGCGCACTTATACACTTCACCCTGAACTCAGGTGTTTTTCTGTTCTTTTCTTTCCCTGATTTTTGTTTTCTATGCCCTTTTGCTATTTTCCACTGTTATTTTTCACCGTCGCTGCCATGCATTACAGGTCAAAAGAAGAAGAAGAAGAGGAAAACATCACTGGGAGATCTGCAATTTTCATAGACTCGAAAAAAATGTTTTTTGGACTGTGGTTCCCCAGCACGGGGTGTTCTCTTATCTTGTTAATCAAGTAGTAAGCAAAGCAGCTCTGCCAGTCCATTTTACGAGTCTCTTGGTGGTCCATCTTCCATTGCTCCTCACTCCTCAGCCACTGCCGTCGTCTGTTTTTTTACATACACCCTTAGGTACCCACGCTCGTACCCACAACCACAGTTGCCCATAGTCCCAATGGTTGGACACCGCCTTTTAACCCTTAAACTGCGGAAGACTAAATGCCGGATATTTTTCCTTCGTGAGTTAATATTAACATTATAATAAAAGGCAAAAATATAACTCTAATAGTATGTCATCAATGAGAAAAATGTAACTTGATGTATTACAGTAGTTCAGAGTCGTACATGAATAATTAGAGCAAATAATAGGCCCTAAAAATTCGCACGCTTTCCAAAGTGCGGGAAAAATGTGACATGTCGGGTAGAATGAGGTGGAGCGGGTGGAAGTGGTGGACATCTGCCCGCGTGGCTTCTCTCTCTCTCTCTCTCTCTCTGCATTTGCTTGTTTGTTTTCCTCTCAATGTGCTCTTCTCTCTCTCTCTCTCTCTCTCTCTCTCTCTCTCTCTCTCTCTCTCTCTCTCTCTCTCTCTCTCTCTATCTCTCTCTCTCTCTCTCTCTCTCTCTCTCTCTCTCTCTCTCCGGGCTGGGCCATAGATAATAATTCTTACTGCCACACTGCGATAAAGATACGTCCAACAAAATACAGATATTTTTACACACACACACTCTCTCTCTCTCTCTCTCTCTGCATTTGTTTGTTTGTTTTTCCTCCCAATGTGTTCTTCTTCTCTCACTCTCTCTCTCTCTCTCTCTCAATCAGGTAATGAACTATAATGATGTAAAAATAATCTGATTTACACCATGGGCCAAGACACACACACACACACACACACACACACACACAGAGACACACACACACACACACACACGCACACACACACACACCTGTGTGCAAAGAGGCTTACTGTTACGTATTATATCCAAGTTATTATGAATTACACATGACATAATTCCTTCCTCCAAGTTTTAGCTTCATGTAAACTTTAAAAATTTGTAATCTAGTCTGCCTCGACAACCTCCATTTTCTCTTCCACTACCACGTTTTCTATTATGTTAGGATAGATTACTACCGGGTGGGTCAGGAGAGTTTCCAGGTGCCTCCTACATTTCCACAAACACTTGAATGAGGGCCTTATCGTAGAATTTCAGGCTCTGGTGAAGGTATGACTAAGTTGCCAGTGATCACGAGAACACATTTGAAAGGAAGCATGCCAGGAAAATTCAAAACATACGGCGCGAAAATTCATGATTATATAAGCGATCACATCGTCACGGGATCGGAGAGGCTTGATTATATAAGCGATTGCAGCGGTTTAAGGGTTAAGGCAGCACGCATGACGCCGACAGTAGGTAGATGTGACCCAAACATGTCAAAGGAGCGCAAAACTCGTGGCGGTAATGCGCGAAAGTCGTGATGGTAAGAATTTAGGACTAAGCGCTAAACTCGAGGATTGCGAAACTCAGATAGCGCGAAACTCGAGAGGGTACTGTAAACAAAGAGGCGATCACTGCTACGTCAACAACAACAACTTTTTCTAAAGTAACTATGTATAACAGTAGTACTTACTGCTACTTCATATAAATTAACAACAGTCAGGAAGAAAATTAGGTGACGATGCTTAACCATGCTTGTATGTAAACCAACTAGTGGACGGCTCCTTCCCACTCAGCCGAAGGTGCCGAATTATTGTACTTTACATCATATTAACCATTCTTAAGCCTCAAACTCTCGTAACCTACACAAATAACAATGGAAAGTTAAAAGAGTTAGCGTTAAGGCTTATTCATTGATTTGTCTTTGTTTTTTGCTGTAGTTATCGGTCGGAAACTACGAAAAAATGCAATGCAATGAGTACAATAGTTTGGCAACACTGCGCTCAGCCTGTGGCATCAGTGTTTACTGGCCCCTTGAAAGGTAAGAGCGCCGCACTGATCGTCTCCCTCCCTGCCATCAAGTATAAGTGAGTTTTCGTCTCTCCCCTTTGCGTTAATATTCATATGTACCATATATCCATATACATCCAGTATATTATTAATTAATTTGAGTGTTTGCTGGGCCCTTGGAAGGTCCGTTTGTGGGTATTCCCAGCAGTACGCCCGTACAAACTTTATACCCGATACCCTTCTCTCACTGTTGCAGTCTCCGCCATGTTTGTTTACTCCTCAAGGCAGTAGCCTCGAGTCTCTAAGAAGGACCAGTTCTGGCAGGTCCCAGTAAGTATCAGGCATTTTAAAGGTAAAATATTGGGATTTAGAGCTGCTTTCACAGTCACTCTTGGAAAGAATGGAGTCTAAGGCTCTTCGTCTCATCAGCTCTCCTCTTACTGACAGCCTTCTACCTCTTAAATTCTGCCGCCATGTTGCCTCTCTTTCTATCTTCTATCGATATTTTCATGCCAACTGCTCTTCTGAACTTGCTAATTGCATGCCTCCCCCCCTCCCGCGGCCCCGCTGCAGACGACTTTCTACTCATGCTCATTCCTAGACAGTCCAAACCCCTTATGCAAGAGTTAACCAGCATCTCTTATTCTTTCAGCCCCTTCACTGGTAAACTCTGGATTTCCTCCTGCCTATGACTTGACCTCCTTCAAGAAGAGTGTATCAAGACACCTCTCCACCCAAAATTGACCTCTCTTTTGGCCACTCTATTCTAATTGCTATACGAGAGCAACAGTTAGAGGGCTTTTTTTTTTTTTTTTTTTTTTCCCTTGAGTTACTCTGTGCTGTAAAAAAAAAATTGAGAGTATACAGTTACAAAATATAACGGCAGCTGTTTCTCTACGTCACATCAGTAACATTCTATGAAGACAACGGCCGTCGTTTTGGTGTTAACTGTTCTGAGGCATCCAGCCTTGAACCGAATCCTTCCTGCTGGATGGATTGCTTGTTAAAACTGTTGGGTAGTGTGGTGCAGCCATTACTGTAAAGTTTCTGCTCCTAAACCTCAACATGCAACTGTCATTGTCGAATGGTTGATGCTCTGATTGTATTTTTGAAGACTGTTGGCACTGACGAGCACCGTCCCCGCAGTGCATTACTGCCTCACCTCCAGACTCTTCACACAGCACGTCATGGTTCACAATGCAGTGGGCGTGTTCTTCAAATTTTTTGTGCATCAAACCAATTTTTCGGTTCGTTTGTTTCCAATATGATTAAAATGTGAAATCTATTTCCAAATGACATTATTCTTCTTGTTGACGTTCATAAGTCTGAAGCAAAATTCATCAGCCCCTCTCTAAATCATCAGCCACTGTGTTCATCCCACTCTTTTTTTCATTCTTCTCCTTACTTTACAATCACTGTCTTTTTTATTTTTATATCCATGTCTGCTCATGGGCGGGACTGTTCAGGACCATGTCAGGATTTAATTTTCCCTTGATGCTCTTTTGTGGATCTCAGTAATACTAACAGTCCTACATCCTACCAATAGGCACTCCCTTTGCTTGTGATCCAACTTACTCCTGTGTGGAAACATGGTAAAAGATTCATATTTTCTTTCCCTGGTGGTGCTGGAGGGTCCAGTTCCTAAAGACAGCACATGAGTAAAGTTGGTAAGATCAACTCCCTGATTGCAGACACTTACATTGTGTACGTAAGTATGATTACTTGTGTGCACTCAGCCACTTTCCCTAAGGCGTTATTTACAACATCTATTGCTTACGTTTTGTGCTGCCTCTTGTGTCTCTGAACTAGTTTGTGTGGTATGTTGCCTATTTGTATCGTACTGCCTTAGGTAATAAGTGTGTACACAGAATCATGAGATATCATTGGAATGACTTTGTCAAACCAACAACTACTCCATGAGACAGATTCAACATATATTACCCGCATAGTCTGTCAACGCCAACTCCGGCTATACGTGTGTGTGGCATGCTACCCAGAAGCCAACCCTGCTCATCGGGTTGTTTCTGTAAGAGACAATCCTGAGTGGTGGAGGCCAAGGGGACGCCCAAAGAGTTTGTGACTTGAACAAGTCAATAGATCTTGCCAGGGGGCATGTAGGATGAGAAGCAGCCTGCACGGAGACTTGCCCAAACAAAGTCCCCATCATAGGAAGGGTGGGGTAACATGCCCCCCCAAGTGTATGCCCCATCTGATTGATTGATTGAATGCCTACTTGTGCAAGTGGTGGTATGGGATGCAGTCTTGGTCATATCGAAGGTGAAGATATGTGTCCAGAACCCTTATATACCACTAGACAGGCTAAAGGCATTTGTTATTACCCTGAGATGGCGGCATTGGGGCCCACTAGCCTCTGCCATCAGCCTGGGTGTGTGAGAAGATCAAACAGCTGATCCAGAGAGTTCCATGGGGGAAAGTGATGATTAGCTTCCAATCTTTGCAGTGTTGATATTTTTCTGTTGAAGTCTAACCATGGAGCACTGAGGACTACAGTGAAACAAAGATCTGCAAAATGAGATGCTGCCAAACTTGATGCATCACTGCAGCTATAGAAGAACCATAACCATTACTACAACTACTACTGCTACCATTACTCTTTTTATTACTGCTTACCTGAAGTAGTTAAGATGGGGCTGCAGCTTGGCACTAATGAGCTCAGCAGCACGGCACCTAACAAGAGCCACAGGGGAGGAGAGGAGACCCTGGCACACCTGGAGGAGGGATGAGGGAGGGAGGAGAGCCACCAGCCTCTCCACCACCTCTACCACCTTGCGCTGTAGTGAGGTGAAGAACCGTCCTGTGGAAGTGGGAAGAAGAAACGGGTAACAGGAGAGATGGGAGAGACAATGGCAAAGAAGTTAATGCATAGAAGGTAAAGTTGGGGGCATGTGGCACAGCTGTGTGTAATATCAGCACAGACAAGTAAATGACTCCCTCAGGGAAAATGAACTGGATATTATGGGAATTACAAGAAGTTATGATGCAATTGTGTTCCTAGACATTGGGTAAGGAAAACATGGTGTGTGGAGGAAAGACACAAGGGAAAAACAAGGAGGGGGAGTGATGATGACAGTAAAGAAAGACCTGGGAGTTGAAGAAGCAATCTGTGGTAAGGGATGTGTCCAAGTGATAAAAGAATGAGTAAAACAGGAAGGAAGAAGAAATAGAGAGCGGTGTAGTGTGTGTTCCACCCAGGACAAGGTCTTGGGGCAGAGGAGAAAATGGGTGTGGTGACACACACACGTGGGGTGGTGGAGGAGCTAATACAGGGGAGAGATAACCTAGCCATGCTGGGGTATTTCAACTGCAACTTATATTTACTGTTTTATAGTTACAAGTCAGAGCCTCATGACGCCCAAGAGCTCAACAAGTCACCTGCAGATTTATCCTTGTGGAGGTCACAGGCAAAGTTCACGTTATGGAGGAGACACAAGGTGACCTCAAGCAGCTGGTGACAGAGGGACTGCAGCTCCTTTACCTCCAGATCTTCTTCCTCAGCATCGTACACCTGTCAGGGTGGGAACAGGCATGAGAGGGGGGGGGAGAGAGAGAGAGAGAATTACATAGAATTACATAGAAAATCAGACCACACAGAACCCATGGTCCAGACTAGGTGGTCTGTCCTTAAACCTAGATGAATCTTCACTAATCAGATGGCTCCAAAACGTTGCTTTTCTACTCTAGTTAATATTAAGTTCAAGGAAGTGACGGTCGAGCTTGTTTTTGAAGGAGTCAATCGTGTTACACTGGACCACTGACGGTGGGAGCTTATTCCATTCTCGCACTACAACGTTGGTGAAGAAAAATTTGGTGCAGTCTGAATTTACTTGTCTACATCTGAGTTTTATGCCATTGTTCCTCGTTCGCAAAGTGTCATCGATCATAAACAATGTTGATCTGTCTTCATTCGTGAAACCATTAAGTATTTTAAAACATTCGATCAGTTTTCCTCGGAGGCGACGTTTCTCAAAAGAGAACATGTTAAGGGTGGAAAGCCTTTCTTCGTAGGAATTGTTGCGCAAGGAAGGGATCATTTTTGTTGCCCGACACTGAACACCTCCTAATTTAGCAATGTCCTTCGCATGGTGGAGAGACCAAAACTGTACCGCATATTCCAAGTGGGGTCTGGCTAAACTATTGTAGAGCGGAAGTATTACATCTTTATTCTTGAATAAATAGTTTCTTTTAATGATGCCCAACATTCTGTTCGCTTTATTTGCTGCATCGATGCATTGATGTGAGAATTTGAGGTTTGACGCGATTTTGACCCCCAGGTCCTTAACACACTGAACGCTTGTGAGTTTAATGCCGCGCATTTCATAATCGAACTTCTTATTTCTTGTTCCAACTTGAAGGACCTGGCACTTGTCTACGTTAAAGGGCATTCCAACAAGAGCCACAGGGAGGAGAGACAGACAATGGCAAAGAAGTTAATGCATAGAAAGACAAGTAAATGACTCCCTCAGGAAAAATGAACTGGATATTATGGGAATCACAAGAAGTTATGATGCAATTGCGTGCTCCTAGACATTGGGTAAGGAAAACATGGTGTGTGGAGGAAAGACACAAGGGAAAAACAAGGAGGGAGAGTGATGATGAGAGAGAAAGAAAGACCTGGGAGTTGAAGAAGCAAGAGGTAAGGATGTGTCCAAGTGATAAAGAGAAGGAGTAAAACAGGAAGGAAGAAGAAATAGAGAGTGGTGTAGTGTGTGTTACCCAGGACAAGGTCTTGGGGCAGAGGAGAAAACGGTGTGGTGACACACACATGGAGAGCGTGGAGGAGCTAATACAGGGAGAGATAACCAAGCCATGCTGGGGTATTTCAACTGAAACTTATATTTACTGTTTTATAGTTACAAGTCAGAGCCTCAGAGAGACGGCCAAGAGCTCAACAAGTCACCTGCAGATTTATCCTTGTGGAGGTCAAGGCAAAGTTCACGTTATGGAGGAGACACAAGGTGACCTCAAGCAGCTGGTGACAGAGGGACTGCAGCTCCTTTACCTCAGATCTTCTTCCTCAGCATCGTACACCTGTCAGTGGGAACAGGCATGAGAGGGGGGGGGAGAGAGAGAGAGAGAATTACATAGAATTACATAGAAAAACATACCACACAGAACCCATGGTCCAGACAAGGTGGTCTGTCCTTAAACCTAGATGAATCTTCACTAATCAGATGGCTCCAAACGTTGCTTTTCTACTCTAGTTAATATTAAGTTCAAGGAAGTGACGGTCAGCTTGTTTAAAGGAGTCAATTGTGTTACACTGGACCACTGATGTGGGAGCTTATTCCATTCTCCCTACAACGTTGGTGAAGAAAAATTGATGCAGTCTGAATTTACTTGTCTACATTTGAGTTTTATGCCATTGTTCCTCATATGCAAAAGTGTCATCGATCATAAACAATGTTGATCTGTCTACATTCGTGAAACCATTAAGTATTTTAAAACATTCGATCAGTTTCCTCGAGAGAGAGAGAGAGCGTTTCTCAAGAGAGAGCATGTTAAGAGAGAGAAAGCCTTTCTTCAGAGAGATTTGTTGAAGAGAAGGATCATTTTGTTGCCTGACGCTGAACACCTTCTAATTTAGCAATGTCCTTTGCATGGTGGAGAGACCAAACTGTACACATATTCCATGTGGTCTGACTAAACTATCATATGTAATGAAGTATTACATCTTTATTGTTGAATAAAAGTATCTTTTAATGATGCCCAACATTCTGTTTGTTTACTCAACAATCCATTTCTATACATCAGTGGTCCAATGCTCCACCCTCAATGGTCCAATTCTCTCCCTCAGTGGTCCAATTCTCTCCCTCAGTGGTCCAATTCTCTCCCTCAGTGGTCCAATTCTCTCCCTCAATAGTCCAATTCTCTCCCTTATTAGTCCAATTCTCTCCTCAATGGTCCAATTCTCTCCCTCAATGGTCCAATTCTCTCCTCAATGGTCCAATTCTCTCCCTCAATGGTCCAATTCTCTCCCTCAGTGGTCCAATTCTCTCCTCAATGGTCCAATTCTCTCCCTCAATGGTCCAATTCTCTCCTCAATGGTCCAATTCTCTCCTCAATGGTCCAATTCTCCCTCAATGGTCCAATTCTCTCCCTCAATGGTCCAATTCTCTCCCTCAATGGTCCAATTCTCTCCCTCAATGGTCCAATTCTCTCCCTCAATGGTCCAATTCTCTCCCTCAGTGGTCCAATTCTCTCCCTCAATGGTCCAATTCTCTCCCTCAGTGGTCCAATTCTCTCCCTCAATGGTCCAATTCTCTCCCTCAGTGGTCCAATTCTCTCCCTCAGTGGTCCAATTCTCTCCCTCAATGGTCCAATTCTCTCCCTCAGTGGTCCAATTCTCTCCCTTATTGGTCCAATTCTCTCCCTCAATGGTCCAATTCTCTCCCTCAATGGTCCAATTCTCTCCCTCAGTGGTCCAATTCTCTCCCTCAATGGTCCAATTCTCTCCCTCAGTGGTCCAATTCTCTCCCTCAATGGTCCAATTCTCCCTCAATGGTCCAATTCTCTCCCTCAATGGTCCAATTCTCTCCCTCAATGGTCCAATTCTCTCCCTCAGTGGTCCAATTCTCTCCCTCAATGGTCCAATTCTCTCCCTCAATGGTCCAAATCTCTCCTCAGTGGTCCAATTCTCTCCTCAATGGTCCAATTCTCCCTCAGTGGTCCAATTCTCTCCCTCAATGGTCCAATTCTCTCCCTCAATGGTCCAATTCTCTCCCTCAGTGGTCCAATTCTCTCCTCAGTGGTCCAATTCTCTCCTCAATGGTCCAATTCTCTACCTCAGTGGTCCAATTCTCTCCCTCATTGGTCCAATTCTCTCCCTCATTGGTCCAATTCTCTCCCTCATTGGTCCAATTCTCTCCCTCAGTGGTCCAATTCTCTCCCTCAGTGGTCCAATTCTCTCCCTCAATGGTCCAATTCTCTCCCTTATTGGTCCAATTCTCTCCCTCAATGGTCCAATTCTCTCCCTCAATGGTCCAATTCTCTCCCTTATTGGTCCAATTCTCTCCCTCAATGGTCCAATTCTCTCCCTCAATGGTCCAATTCTCTCCCTAATTGGTCCAATTCTCTCCCTAAGTGGTCCAATTCTCTCCTTATTGGTCCAATTCTCTCACTCAATGGTCCAATTCTCTCCAACAATGGTCCAATTCTCTCCCTCAGTGGTCCAATTCTCTCCCTCAATGGTCCAATTCTCTCCCTCAATGGTCCAATTCTCTCCCTCAATGGTCCAATTCTCTCCCTCAATGGTCCAATTCTCTCCCTCAATGGTCCAATTCTCTCCTTATTGGTCCAATTCTCTCCTCAATGGTCCAATTCTCTCCCTTATTGGTCCAATTCTCTCCTCAATGGTCCAATTCTCTCCTTATTGGTCCAATTCTCCCTCAATGGTCCAATTCTCTCCTTATTGGTCCAATTCTCTCCCTTATTGGTCCAATTCTCTCCCTCAATGGTCCAATTCTCTCCCTTATTGGTCCAATTCTCTCCCTTATTGGTCCAATTCTCTCCCTTATTGGTCCAATTCTCTCCCTCAATGGTCCAATTCTCTCCCTTATTGGTCCAATTCTCTCCCTTATTGGTCCAATTCTCTCCCTCAATGGTCCAATTCTCTCCCTCAATGGTCCAATTCTCTCCCTCAATGGTCCAATTCTCTCCCTTATTAGTCCAATTCTCTCCCTCAATAGTCCAATTCTCTCCCTTATTGGTCCAATTCTCTCCCTCAATGGTCCAATTCTCTCCCTCAATGGTCCAATTCTCTCCCTCAATGGTCCAATTCTCTCCCTCAATGGTCCAATTCTCTCCCTTATTGGTCCAATTCTCTCCCTCAATGGTCCAATTCTCTCCCTTATTGGTCCAATTCTCTCCCTCAATGGTCCAATTCTCTCCCTTATTGGTCCAATTCTCTCCCTCAGTGGTCCAATTCTCTCCATAAATTGTCCAATGATCTCCATAATTGGTCCAATTCTCTCCCTCAATGGTCCAATTCTCCCTTATTGGTCCAATTCTCTCCCTTATTGGTCCAATTCTCTCCCTCAATGGTCCAATTCTCTCCCTCAATGGTCCAATTCTCTCCCTTATTGGTCTAATTCTCTCCCTCAGTGGTGTAATTCTCTCCCTTATTGGTCCAATGCTCTCCAACAGTGGTCCAATTCTCTCCCTCAATGCCGAACTAGGTAAATACAACTGTAAAAAAAAATATAGGTAAAGCACACACACACACACACACACACACACACACTTTTATACTTACTTTCCCAATAAACTTGTCAGAGGCCAGCAAATGAGCCACCAGTCCCGTCACTGTGTACTTGAGGTGGAAGGTGTGGCGCGGTGAATGGGAGATGGTGCGGGAGATGAGCTGAGCCTCATTCACCTTCTTAAAGTCCAAGTTTTCTTCTTCATTACCATCTTTATTTTCCTGGTGATGTTCCTGAGACTTTTTCTGCATCTCATTGCTTCCCTTCTTCTTCCCTTGACTCTTCTGCTCTCTCAGTTGTAGTAGAGAATCTTGTTGCCGCTGCTGCTGGTGCTGTTGTAGTGCTTTGGAGGTTTCTGAATAAGGAATGATAGAATTTAGTTTCAGTTCTCTTCCTCATCCTCTCTCTCTCTCTCTCTCTCTCTCTCTCTCTCTCTCTCTCTCTCTCTCTCTCTCTCTCTCTCTCATATTCCTTTCTCAAGTTTCGCAATCCATGAGTTTCGCGGTTAGTCCTAAATTCTTACCATTCCGACTTTCGCGCATTATCACCCCTAGTTTCGCACTGCTTTGACACGTACGGGTCACGTCTACTTACCATCGGCGTCACGCACGCTACCTTTAAAGGTAGTATCACACTGAATGTTTTACTCCAAACATTGTGGCTATGGCAAGAGAGAGAGAGAGAGAGAGAGAGGGAAATCGGGTCGTTTTGAAGCCGCAGTTGATGGCGGCTGCCTTACAATCAGCTGACAGTTCTGAAAACACACCTGTGATTCGCTAGGAGTCCGATGACGTCATCGCCGACGCTCACCCTATCAGCGACTTCACTGCCTTAAGGCGGTGTCACACGTCCAACCGTTGGAGCTATGGGCAACGCCCACACGCCCAACCGGGAGCGAGTTCACGGTTATCCGCAAGCTGGTGTCACACTGGGCTTTTTTCTTCCCACCGCATTGGCGCCAGCTAGGGCAACCGGCAACTCCAACTTTTCCTGGTGTGCGTCACACATGGCCAAGGTCGGTTGCCGTATCCACATCCTAGTAAACAAAGCACTTGCCCTATATCAACATGGCGTCGTCTGCTAAAGTAAGGACTGTCGCGGCTTGTGCTGCCATTACCCAAGTTATGGACTTGTTGCTGCAGTTAAATGGAAGGAAGAAACAGTTGTGGGTGTGGCACGCCTGTGGTTCCTCCGTGCCAGTTCTCATTGTCACCACTGCGCATGTGCAGCCATCCCACCCATCTAGACTCAACCACATAACACATGGATCGAATAACAACACACACACACACACACACACGCACGCACACATCAGACACATTAGGAACCATTGCTGATGTTTCTGACAAACAAAAATGACCACCATTTCTTGAGTGTGTTAGAATGTATTTAGTGAGTGGCTCACATGAACCAAACCAGGGTCTTGGCAAGAAGAAAACGGTCGTCTTTAACACTGCTCTCTTCTTGCCATTGGGTATGTTTGGTTTGAAGGAACCATTCACCAAATAAGTTCTAACACACTCTAGGAAATGGCAAAGCCATTTCTGTTTGTGAGAAACATCTGCCATGGTTCATGATGAGTCTGGTGTGTGTGTGTGTGTGTGTGTTACTCGATCCACATGCTTGTGGTCGGAGTCTAGATGGTGGGTTGCCACGCCAATGGTGACAATGAGAAGTGGCACGGAGGAACCATGGGCACGCCACACCCACAACAGCTTCTTAATTCCATTTAACTGCAGCAACAAGTCCATAACTTGGGTAATGGCAGCACAAGCTGTGACAGCCCTTACTTTAGCGAATGACGCCATGTTGATACAGGGCAAATGCTTTGTTTACATTGTGGATGTGGTTACGGGCAACCGACCTTGGCCATGTGTGACGAACACCCGGAAAAGTTGGATTTGCCGGGTGCCCAAGCTGCCATCAACGCGGTGGGAAGTAAAAGGCCCAATGTGACACCAGCTTACGGACAACCGACAAATTGCTCCTGGATGGGAGCACAGGCGTTGCCAGTAGCCACAACAGAAAGAGGAAAACGGCCAGTGTGACACCGCCCCAAGGCAGCGAGGCCGCTGACCGGGTGAGCGCTGGCAACGACGTCACCGGACTCCCAGCGCATCACAAGCGTGTTTTCAGAGCTCAGCCAATCGTAAGGCTTCATCAGTGGCTTTAAATGACCCGTTCTCTCTTCCTGTTTTCTTCCTTTTTCCAAGGTACGTATTTTGAGATAACAACGGAGTAAAGGAGGAAAAAAAGTGAGCTCAGGGGGGCAGCATGAGCCAATTATAATGGTGCCACTATAAACAGTTGCCTGCCCATGCCCACATGTAAAAAATAAAAAAAATTCCACAGGTCAGAACAGATAGATAAGTGCTTTTCAGTGTTTTCAATACCTCGAGTTTCGCGCTATACCTTCGGAATGAAGCAAGCGCGAAACTTGAGAGGGTACTGTACCACGTGAATCAGGGTCCCGCCTGCTGGCTCACTTTCTACTCGCCGGCCAGTTACCAGTTATGCATTTTTTGCTGTAGTGTTTCCACGCTGGGCAACGGAGCCATCCTGGCAGCGCTGCCTTCCACATTGTCAGCGAGCGAGCCATGTCATACACTCACACTCTCTCTTACTCTGTACCACAGTTTCTATTGCTCTCCAATTCATTCTTGAAATAAGATACGAAACGGTAATTGTGGAGATTGGCTCCGCGCCTCCAAAATACGACATTACGCCTCCATGTTATATAGTTAAGGGACGCATATTTAACTACTCCAACTGAATTTTAAATATCCTGACCTCTAACGGAGGGGCTTCACCCCCGTCGACCCCCCCAGTGTGGTAACACTACACTGTGACTGCAGCAGAAAATGCATAACTGGCAACTTGGGCCCGTGGGTAACAGCTGAGCCTGGCGGGACTCGGATTCCGTAGGACTGCGGAGTATTCTAGGGGGCACTAATTTTATACGGATTTTCAAATAGTACGGGGGTCCTGGGTCCCTAACCCCATACTATTTGAGGGACGACTGTACTTCCATCAGACGGTCCCCTTAACCAAGTATTACTAACAACATTGACCTGGCCATGTTCAACAGCCATGAGTCGCACACATCATAACTAGAGGATCAGCAGCACATTAGGCAACAGAAGTCGGAGATTATGGAAAGAGGCCTGTTCAGAGCAACATGCCTTTCCTCTCCAACACAGTCGACATCACATCAAGTGTGAGATAACCTCAACCCGTACAATGTCGTCTTTTGTCATACATAGGGGTCATGCCAGGTTGCACTTTTTTTGTATTTTTTTATTTGCCCCTTAAAATGTAAAAAAAAATTATAAACTAGTTGATATATATATTACTTATATGTGAGGAACAGAAGCGTGGCTACCCTAGAGTGTTTGGCCTCTTATTTTTCCTCCGTCTCAAAGCTAACGATGTCATACCAGGAAAGGGAAATTTATCTTTAAAATTTTTAGAGCCTATATTCTTTCCATTATAAACACTTCTCACAACCCTATAGCGTGAATAATGTATAAGTACTTCTTTACATCACAAAAAAACTAAAAAATAAACAGTAATTGTAAGTACAAGAAAATGGTTGGATGCGCATCAGGCAACACTGCTCGCTTCAAGGCCGTGTGCACTACAACTGTAGTTCACAAAGCTCAACATAATACAATGATGCTTCCGACGAACTGTTTTCATTTCCAATTACTCTGAAGCGTAATTTACAATTCCACATGCCTTACTGATTATAGAATCAAGGAGTAATTATCTAGAAGAAAGTAACTTACCTTCTTGTATAATGATTTTTGTTGGAATGTGGACAAATGTACAGAAAGGCCCTTTAACATCCATTTAAAAATATGAAGATTTGTCAAATTATTCCTCTCTACTCTCAATGAACAATGTTACAAACACAAACAAAAATAAAGGGCATATAAGCCCTCAAAAGAGCTTGCGTATATATACGTACTAAACACTTCCCTAAGAGGTACGTATATGTATGTACTAAACACTGTACGGATTAACTCTCCCCTCCTCCACACTTACCTTTGTCGTCAGGCAGGGTGCTCACAAGCTGCATCAGGCGGACACAAGCCAGCACCTGAGTGGTGGCTGGGAACTGTGAGGCCAGTGTGAGGGAGAACTGGATCACCTGTGGGAGTGTGCCTCTCTCCTCCTCCTCCTCCTCCTCCTCCACTCTTACTCTCTCGTCTCCCTTCCCTTCTTGGCCCACGCCCTTGTAGCCTCTGGTGCCTCCTTTCATCACGTGAGAGTTGGCTGTGGGAGAGTGCCGCCAAAATGAAGAGGAAAATTTTACAAATGAAAGAAGAATGAATGAAAATTATCAAACTATACAAAAAGGGATTCACAAATGTATACTGTAAGGTTTGGATTAAGATGAATATGGAATAAAGCTTGCAAAATGGTTGGACAAGAACAAAAGAGAAAGTTGAGGCATCATTACCTTGTTCTTTCTATTTTTAGACAGATTATATATATATATATATATATATATATATATATATATATATATATATATATATATATATATATATATATATATATATATATATATATATATATATATATATATATATATATATATATATATATATATATATATATATATATGGGTCAGATCTTGTAGCTAAGTTTCTTTGAATCAGATATAATTTTGGGAGTATGCAATAATATACTTTAAAATATATAAATGCAATAAGCTCATGTAGTTTTTGATCAATTCCACTGAAAAATATTTACATAACTTCAGGCTGATGTGTGGTTTCATTCCAGTGAATGATGTTTTGAATTTTTTTTGTACATAATAGCTCAGATGTCATTTTGTTTTTTAGTACACATTGCATGCCATTAAAAAATAAAGGAACGTTTCTCATATTTTCTTGAATAAAACATGAGTTTTCAATACTCTGTTGAATGGTGTATCACACGTGAGTCATTCAAGCAAATGTAGGACAAGAGTGAGTTTAAATGAAAAAAAGACATGCTTTAAGACACAAGCCTTTAAGGTGAAAGATCAAGTAGTCAAACCTCAGTTTTCGAACATAATCAATTCCCAGATATTGTTCTAAAGTCAAATTTTTCTAAAATCAAAACAAATTTTTCCATATGAAACAATATGAAATGAATTAATCCATTCCTGACCCCCAAAGAGACCTTTTTTTGCCTTTTCAGCTGCATTTCATGCATAAAATCCTGGTGCAGAAGCCTTGCTTTCTCACAAATGATAGCCTCTGAAATACTGTCACTGGCCAACTGTTTTTCCTTGATCCAAATCAATAGTAATTTTTCTACTTCTTCTAAGGCCTCTGATCTTTGCCTGGTGATCACAGTCATTCCTTTGGCAACAATAGCATCCTTTATTGCTTCCTTGTTCTTGGGAATGGTGCAGATCCATGACTTTGCTAAGCCAAACTGCAAAGCCAGAGCCAAGACGCAAACGCCATTTTCATGCTTCCGTATAATCTCTTTATTCACCTCTATTGTTGTTTTCACTATTTTCCTTTTTGCCTTTATGCTTTTACTAGCTTTCTTAGGTCCCATGGTGGCTTATGCAGTAAAAAAACATAGATGAAATAATGCAAAACAAGAAAAATCGTCAAAATTAAAGATCAGTTCGGAGCTGATGTTCTATGAGTGACAGCTGCGGCATGACTGACACACACAGTGATGCCGTGCTGCTCTTGCGAAGTAGCTTGTTCGGCAAACAAGTTATCATATGGCAACTAGTGCAATTATGATTTCAAAATCCTGTTCACAAACCGATTTGTTCGAAAAGTGAGACATTTGAAAACTGAGGTTTGTTTGTGGCTGCTCCTTACATTCTCTATATTACTGATTCTCCAAATAAAATGACTTCTTTCTTTTTTGTTTTCCAAGACATGAGCATGCATTGTAGCTCTAGCCATTCTACACATAAATCACAGTGTATATATGGCAGATGACTCCCCCTCTACCCATAGTGCTCTTCGCTGGCAGGCAAGGGTATCAAAGGCGCCAACATCATACTTGTAGCCAGCTTTTATCAAATATTCCCAGGGTTTATGAGCCTTACTAGTTGTGGCCTCATGTGTTTTCTTAGTTTCTGGGCTGAACCATCCTCCCTTCTCTGTCTTGAGCCTGATGCAAAAAACTAAGGCTTTGAAATAAAGTCTTATTCAGACAAATTTAGCAGCAGGGAAGCCTTCTTGTATCCAAAACCATGCCCATGCAGCAACAGCAGGCAATGCTATCAAAGATTGTAATATAAGTTTCAATGATGGCTCATAAGTTTCAATGATGGCTACATAAGTTTCAATGATGGCTCATAAGTTTCAATGATGGCTACATAAGTTTCAATGATGGCTACATAAGTTTCAATGATGGCTACATAAGTTTCAATGATGGCTCATAAGTTTCAATGATGGCTACATAAGTTTCAATGATGGCTACATAAGTTTCAATGATGGCTACATAAGTTTCAATGATGGCTCATAAGTTTCAATGATGGCTACATAAGTTTCAATGATGGTTACATAAGTTTCAATGATGGCTACATAAGTTTCAATGATGGTTACATAAGTTTCAATGATGGCTCATAAGTTTCAATGATGGCTACATAAGTTTCAATGATGGCTACATAAGTTTCAATGATGGCTACATAAGTTTCAATGATGGCTCATAAGTTTCAATGATGGCTACATAAGTTTCAATGATGGCTCATAAGTTTCAATGATGGCTACATAAGTTTCAATGATGGCTCATAAGTTTCAATGATGGCTACATAAGTTTCAATGATGGCTCATAAGTTTCAATGATGGCTACATAAGTTTCAATGATGGCTACATAAGTTTCAATGATGGCTCATAAGTTTCAATGATGGCTACATAAGTTTCAATGATGGCTACATAAGTTTCAATGATGGCTACATAAGTTTCAATGATGGCTACATAAGTTTCAATGATGGCTACATAAGTTTCAATGATGGCTCATAAGTTTCAATGATGGCTACATAAGTTTCAATGATGGCTCATAAGTTTCAATGATGGCTCATAAGTTTCAATGATGGCTACATAAGTTTCAATGATGGCTACATAAGTTTCAATGATGGCTCATAAGTTTCAATGATGGCTCATAAGTTTCAATGATGGCTACATAAGTTTCAATGATGGCTCATAAGTTTCAATGATGGCTACATAAGTTTCAATGATGGCTCATAAGTTTCAATGATGGCTACATAAGTTTCAATGATGACTACATAAGTTTCAATGATGGCTACATAAGTTTCAATGATGGCTACATAAGTTTCAATGATGGCTACATAAGTTTCACTGATGGCTACATAAGTTTCACTGATGGCTACATAAGTTTCATTGATGAACCTGAGAGAGGATGAACATGAATGAGCTGAGAAGGTAAAGGTCACCAGCAGAAAGCCCGTTGTGGAATATATGCTAATATTCAGACGGAGGATTCATAGTTTACATTATGTATACTTTGGAAATTTTCTGATGATCATTCCAAATGGTAATGCAATTACTTACTTCAAAAAATTAATTACCAAGGAATAAGGAACATTAATAAAGTAAAAAGAAAACAAATAGCATGGAAGTGTCCTTAAAAATTTTAACTTACCTAACAGTGCCAGAAGCAGCCACAAGTTAGGGTTGGGTTGAAGTGTGGTTGCCAGCTGGGTGAGGAGTGGCAGGCGGCGATGGTGTGGCAGGTCAGGCAAGGCATCCACGAACACCTGGCACACCTGAGCCAAGCGGTCATCAACAGCCGCACCTTTAGCCAAGGTTTTGTTTTCACCCTGGTGCTGCGGACCAATACAAAGGCAGACAATAAGGTAGAGGAGAGGAAGGAGAATAGATACAGAGACACCAACAAATATGATGAATAAGATGGCACAAAAAGTTTTAAAAAATTAAAGATCAGATGAGACATGGCCATCTTGGTATTTTATTAGCAACCTTTCCTCCGTGGCTTCTATGGTTTGGCCCCCAATTATCAGCAGCAACAGATAAACTGGCCTCAGCAACAGCCGGGTTGCTCCAGAGCAGGACTACTAACAACCTCTGGCTACAATCAGCCTGCCTTGGGAATCTGACTTGTCAACGTTCAATGTTAGGACTTTGCCAAGTGAAAATATTGACTGTACAGGTAACTCTCGATTTACGCAAGTATTGTGTCCTTGAAGAGGTCGTGTAAATCAAAAACAACATAAATCAAACAAGAGGTAGGTTTCTATCGAAAAATAAATATTCACTTCATTCAGTGGAGAGAGAGAGAGAGAGAGAGAGAGAGAGAGAGAGAGAGAGAGAGAGAGAGAGAGAGAGAGAGAGAGAGAGAGAGAGAGAGAGAGAGAGAGAGAGAGAGAGAGAGAGAGAGAGAGAGAGAGAGAGAGAGAGAGAGAGAGAGAGAGAGAGAGAGAGAGAGAGAGAGAGAGAATATCCATATCACCGAGATATCCACTCAGGCACTCAGCCTCAGCCTCACTTGTGTGAGGAAGAAATGAGGGACACCATGAGCGACTGGCTAGTATTGGTACCGGTACCGAGCAGTCTGGTATCGGTACCGAGCAATCTGGTACCAGTACCGTACCATATAGCTGGTACCGTTAGTACCGGTACCTGCCCACCCCTATTGTTGAGTAGCGTGGCAGCGTGAGTACTGCATTGTTGTTAAAATGGCGCGCGGGAAGAACTGAGCTCAGCTGTGTGGCTGCGGCGCCATGTGAGTCCAGTTGTGTGAGACATCTGGTGGCCACTCCATAAAATATCGCGTATAAGTGAGAAAACGTGTAAATTAAACATTTATCTGGATTTTAGACTCCGAGTTGTTTTAAAAACGCGTAAACCAAACTCGCGTAAATCGAGTTATCTGTATTGCTAAAAACTTGAAAAATATTTTGAGGAGCATCATAGGTCAGGTTAACCCATTACCTGCGTTATGGCAAAAACAGTGTTTTCCCAGTGCGGCACCCTTCACAATGCTCTCCCGCCAGTCACATTGGAGCCATCAAAGAGAAAATAGGTAAGTAGCTTCTCTAAGCCCCAATAACAACTATGCCTTCATAAAAATGGTTTTGCGGTATCATGATATTTTCTTGTCATACTGCATGTCACAATTTCATTATTCAAGAAATAGCCTGTGGAAAATACCACGGGAGTCCCTGCCATTTTGATTTAGAAAGCGGGAAATAAGTCCCAGGACAGGCGGGAAAACTAGAAGGCGGGAGCAGCGAGCTATTTCAAATCATATTCGTTATTGCTGCCAAAGCTGAACTATGTGTGGGATGCATGACCCACTATTACCTAGTGTATGGTGTTAGGTTATTAATAAATAATAACCCATAGCCGTTAGGGGGTTTAGTGTAAGTGTTATGCAGAAAGAGAGATGTCAGTTGTGGGGAGTGCTGGCATCCTGACCGCCGAGCAAGCCGGGAGGATTGTGGGTCCGCAGCCGCACCCAGGCCACTTCTCCGAGAGACACCAACGTGACAAGACGTCCCTCCGCGACCTCCTTCGCACCATGTGTTCATCATGGTGGTTTTCCTGCCCTGATAGTATCCACAAGCTAGGTGCTGTGTACTGCAGGCGAGGGAAGCCCTTGGGAGGTACGAGAAGGCGGCGTGTTGCTGGACGGTTACGAGAAGAGGACTGAAGGAGAACCAACGTGGGTGAGGACCACGTGGTAGATCAAGGTGTGGTTTCTGCTTCGTCCATCTCCAGCTAAGTACATTTTTTGCATAGGATGTTTTAAGATAGATAGCTAGGTTGCTGTGTGCCTGGAATTAACCAATTATTCCTTATTTTCCAGCGAGTATTCTTTGTTGCTTTAAATAAACTTAAGAGCAGGTTCATCTGGTCTTTGCTTATCCTATGGTAGTGTGATTGGTCAAAAATAAGAGACGAGAGGGGGCTGTGAGTTTGAGAACTCAATTTTCAGATACTTTATTTTATATTTTTTATTACTGAGAATTTTACGAAGTCTCAAGAAGTCCAGACCTTTCCAAGAACTCCACACTGCATGATGGGCCACCTGAGGAGGGCCACCTGAGGAGGGCCACCTGAGGAGCACTGAGTGGCCCAACTTGCCATGCTGGATTATTTCACTTTTCTGTTATGTCTTGGGCCACCTGTATACCACTGCATTAATGGTAAATAAATGACATGAAACACAATTTACATCTTACTTTTGCAATTCTGTATGAAAATGATTGTTTCTAAATACAGCAGAAGTACAATGCAATGAAATTCCTCTTATAGTGATTCATTAACCTCTATACTTATTCATTTTTGTCTCTATAGATAATGAATGTTTCAACTTTTACAGCAGTCAGGCCCATAGTTTTGGCAGATTTCTGTGTGTGTGTGTGTGGGGGGGGGGGGGGGGATGGGCACTTTAAGGCGCATTCTGAGGCCAATACAGAAAACACTGGGAGGGGCTATAGCCTGCCTTGTCCCCAAAATTACGACTTTGGCAGGCATGATGGAGGATAAAGCTCAGATGAGGATTTGGTTCCCTTCAGTGAGAGCAACACGAGCATAGGTGAAGCGAGTGATGGGTCTGAGTCAGCCGATGAACCACTGTTCTGCACCCTCACAGGGATGGGGGCTGTTTCTTCTAAGCAGCATTCCTGTACCTCCAGTGATAGAGAAGAGCTGGCTGTTTTGCTGGGGAGGCGGTGGCTGAGTGGATAGTGTGACGGAGCCGCGTTCGGGACGACACGAGTTCAATCCCTGCCCGGTGCCACCAAGCTGGGATTTTTCAGCCGCCGCCGAGTGGCTTAAAACTACCCACATGCTGTCCAGAAGGCCACCTATCAACCCGGACTCTAGATTCTAGAATTAAAGATGAGCTCCAGGAGGGCAGCATGAGCCGGACTCTAGATTCTAGGATTAAAGATAAGCTCCGGGAGGGCAGCATGAGTCAATGCAAGATGGTGCCACTATAAACACTTGCCTGCACCACAATGGGCTGGGCCATACCATCAGGCCCCTCCAAAACAAGCCTACCGGCGCCACAGGTGAAGATGTAAAAAAACAAAAAAAAAAAAAAAAAAAAAGACCCAGCTGCAGGCAAACACATCCCATTGATAAATATGAATTACTTATAACTGATGATCATTTAGACATAGGCCTACTTGTCACTGAAGTAAATAAATTTGCAGAGAAGCACAATGCATAAAAAGCTTAAAAGTAGACCTTTATTTTTCTGTCAGAAGGATATTTATCTAATTGAAAGTGAAAATTGTTTCACCGGTGTTGCTATTTTTAGTTTTATTATCATTCAGTGTTTTCTCAATATCAAACTAAATGTGAAATTGTTCAAAGAAAGAGCAGAGTGTTCCAATTTCTTCCATTATAAAAATGCACATTCATAGAAGTTGAATTATGTTAAATTCCCCCATGTTAATATAATAATGTCAGTGGCTTTCTGTTTTCAAGCCATACTTCTGCACAACAGGACTGTGTTTTAATGTCTATTTGGCATTTTATAACATTTTTCTCTGTAAAATAAAATACTCATCAGCCTTGGAAGTTCATTATAATGGTACAAAATAAACAAGCATTTACCACATTTGTTTCATGATGCTTTTCTTCGTGTCTACTACAAAAAGCATCAACAGTGAAAGAATGTTCAGTTAACTTTAACACAGGTGAAAAATGACAATGAATGCATACTTCTGTTGAATCATTATTGTGCCACGGGGCACCAACTCCCAAGGAGGGAATGTAATCCATGGTACTCCTGTGGCCCAAGATGCAGCTAATGTGTTAAGGTGAAAGAGGAAGCCACAATTTTGCCCAACGAACAAGTCTTATGCTGCAATTCTCAAGGAGAGGAAGGAGTGTTTGGTTATATTCTTAATTAACAAAAGAATAGCAGGAAATGTACAAGAGTATCAAAAAGTGGCATGATGAAACTTTTCATTATCAAATATACTGAAAATACTTCAGGATTACACTACAAAAAGAGGAAAACTTTTATGAGAATGTAAAGTAAAAATGCAAAAGTATAAAACCTTGTTTTCAATAACTGTGTGGGAGATTGATGCAAACCTACAGTCTGCACAAAAGTCACTGCACTTTTGGGTTGGCTCTGTAACTTTTAACATAAAGTGTAATTCTCCTTGCTTGGGCCAACACTGTAACTAACTGGCAGGGAGCACATGCCTGGGGAGGTGTTGCTTCACTCACTTGCCGCCTCCACTCCTTAATGCTCCCCCAAGCAAGCTCCCACGCAGTAACCCTGTCCATCTCAAGTCCCTCCTGACAGGATCAATAAACTTGCCCAGCCATAGATATGTGGGCGTCCCCTTGGTCTCCTCCACTCAGAGTTTTCTTGTACAAAAACAACTCTATGAGTATGGGAGGCGGGCCACATGCCCATGCAGCTGGATCTGGCATTCATGGACTGAGGTAGTAACAGGCCTCAATTCAGTTTCATCATATAGTCGTTGGTTCGACATCGTCATTCCAGCAATACCCCATGATCCTGTGAAGGCACTTGGCACCAAAGGCATTGCCACACCTCTCCAGTCAGTGCCCATGTGTCACAGCCATACAGTAAGACAGGGAGTACAAGCAACTTAGATTCAAACCTTTGTCCATCTGCACAGGTATCACCCACGGCATATACTCATGTTGAGCAAGTCCTGAACACCATGGCAAGGCCAATCCGTCAAGTGACTTCCTGGTAGGACCCACCATTATCCAAGGTATGTGAAGCTTTTGGTGACCTTGACATCCACATCACACACATGAACACCCTGAACCATCATCCAGCAAGTCTCCAAATGACTGGACCTTGGTTTTGGCCCTGGAGACCTTCAGTCCCAGAGGCTTTGTCTCATGCAGCACTTCAAGAGCCATCACCAGGACCTTCAGCAATCCCAAAAGAAGTAGAGCATCACCAGCAAACACAAGGTCAGTGACCTTGATGTAGCCAGCATATTCTCCACAACAACTTTGGTCAACAACTTTGCCTAATGCCCAGTCCAAGCAAGTGTTAAAAAGTGATGGAGCAAGGACACACCCAGCCCTGCCTCACTCTTGAATTAACAGGGAAAAAGCTGGAAATGCCTCCCCCACACTTCACAGCACTCTCAGTCCCAGTGTAAAACCCAGTCATCAGGCCAATAATTATAATCCTTGCAGGAATCCCACAGATCCGCAGAAGTCCAAGAGTGCCTCGTGATGTACTGAGTCAAAAGCCTTTTTGAGACGGACACAGGCTCCGCATAGCCCCTGCCAAAACTCAAGTCTGCGTTCCATAAGGATGCCAAGTGCTAGGATCTGGTCAATTGTTTGCTTGCCAGTCATGAACCTGGATTGCTCAGGTCGAAAACTTTAGCAGATAAGATCGAATTAGCATCAGTAGCAGATGTGCAAACACCTAGCCCAGCACACTGAGCAGTCCTGTCGGTCCCCTTTCCCTTTCCAGACAGGAACAACCAACATGTTTTTCCAGTCAAGAAGAATGGCACTGGACTGCCACATGGCAGACAGCATCACATGGTCAAGGTCATGAAAAAGAATGAAGAGTTTGTAAGAGATGTAGCGGATATGAAAAAGAGTGTTATAATATTCGGAATGAAAGAGAAAAACATAACATATAAACCAAGAAGGGATAAGGAAGAACTTAAGTCAGTGAAGGACTTACTGAAAAACTTGAATGATGAAGAAATACAAAACCTTGAGGAGGAGGTGGAAGGGATTGTTAGGATGGGCCCTTACATAGAAGGTAAGACAAGGCAAGTTCAATTAAGATTGAAATCACAGAAGGTAACTGAGGAAATATTGTACAGAACAACTAAACTAAGGGAAAAAGACGAATGTAAGGAAATATATATAAAGAAAAATAGAAATGAAGAAGAAAGGAAGAAATGGAATGAACTGCAAGCAGAGGCAAACGAGAGAAATAATGCACGATCAGAAGAGGAAAAAGTTTTTTTTATGGGGGGGGGGGGGGGGGGGCTTTATGGGGGACCCATTAAAGGAAAGGTACATATATTAGGGAAAAGCCAAAAGAGAACAGAAGCTAGACAAGACTGAAACAAATAAGGGATTAGGTGTGATGCATACAAATGTAGACGGGATAATATCTAGAAAGCTGGAACTATAAAACTACTTAAAGGAAAAAGAGCCCAATATTGTTTGTTTAGCAGAAACAAAGCTGAAAGAGGTCATTCAAATAGTGTTTGATAATAATTACAATGTATGGAGGAAGGATAGGAAGGGTAAAGGTGGTGGAGGAGTGATGACAATGACGAGGAAGGAGTTATTAGTGAAGTCATTAGTATATGGAGAGGGAAAGGCGGAAATAGTGAGTGTTAATCTGGAGAACAAAACCAAAGAAATGATGACAATAATAGCAACCTGTGTACCACCAAGAACAAACTCATGGAGTAAAGAAGAATATGAGACCATGATTGAAGATACCATTCAGAGTTTGAGAAGGTTACTCAAAGCAAACAAAAGTCTTGTTAGTTGGAGACTTCAACTGTAAGGAATTAAATTGGGAAACATTTGAAAGTGGAGGTAGTGAAACGGCATGGGGGAAAGATCTAAGATTGACTATAGAAAGCTTGATGATGCAGTGGGTGACGGAGAACACAAGATACAGGAATGATGATGAACCGGCGAGACTGGACCTGGTGCTAACAAAGGGAATGCACTTGTTAAATGAATTAAGATACGTGTGTCCCCTGGGAAAGAGCAATCACGTGATAATAGAGATGGAAACAGAGGAGGAAGGCACTGAGGGGGACGAATCATATAAAAGAAACAGGAGAAACTATAGGAAGGCAGACACAGAAAATCTTAAGAAATATTATGAAGAGCTAGACTGGGAAAAGTTTAAGAGAACAAGGGAGGTGCAGGAAAAGTACGATATTTTTATGGAAGCGTATGGAACAGGTGTCATGAAATGTGTCCCATTGTATAAACCCAAAGAAAGAGGAAAGAAGGATTGATTTAACCCTTAGGGTACGGGTGGTGATATATTTCTCTGGATGCTGTCCGTGGGGAAAATTCTGACATTTAAAAGAGGTGGAAATGGTGTCTTTCTTCTTTGCAATAATTGTATATTCATCTAGTATAAATGGTGGTGTAATAAAGCTTCTCTCCTAATAATAATAAAAAAGTTATGACAGCCAAAAATATTGCGCATTTTCTCGTGGCCGTGACGCGTCACGTGGAAGCACCCCACTCACTCTCATGCAAACCCACGTGCTCGCCACGCTGAGCAAAGTTTGTTTGTTTCCTTGACAATTAGATCCAGTAAATCATTATCCATATATGCAAGAAAATAGTCACATTCTTGTTGCACTTCTGGGAACCTATCTGTGATTCCCACCTGAACACCGTCACACTGAGGCACACTTGGTATAAAAAAATCACCACTGGTCCACTGAAAGTTTCTGTCACTAGCAGCAGCACTAGCTCTTGCACACCCTCTTGTTGCAGTAATCCTAGATCATGAAGAAACACGGCCACGCCTCCGTCTTGAAGTACTCAGGGCAGGGGTAGGGAAAGGCTGTGAGGCATGCGGTGTATATATACAACACTATCACTGCTTCGTTGACTAATGTCTCCAAAATCGGACAGCCAGTCACTCTCACTAGTATCACTGTCAATGTCACTACCACAGCAGTCATCAGAGTCACTGTCACTTTGATTCGCCCGCGCTCTACTTCCGCCCGGAGCAGAGGAACTGCTTGACACGGCACAAGACATGACAGATGTATTCCGAACAAAAGTGGAAAATGATCTGTGGCCTTCGGTAGGCTGCGTGCTGGAGACGAATGAGAGTGTGTACGGATGCCAGATGCCTCCACCATTCTTCTGAGTCAAGAACTGGAGGTATATTTGAAACGTAGGGAGCGTAGAGCGTGATGATTATATATATGATCCCTGTACGGGTGGGGCGTGTGGCAGCGCACTTATATATACAATTGCCATAATCTAAGGGTTAATGCAAAATGTGAAGCTGCAAAGGAAAAAAGAGACAAAGTGTGGAAGAGAGTGAAAAGAAATAAGAATCAAAGAAACAAATAAGATTTTAAGATAGCAAGAAATTAATACATGAAAATAAAGAGAGAAGAAGAGAAAGGATATGAAAAGGATATTGTTGAAAAGTGCAAGGAAGAACCTAAACTGTTTTATGGATTCATAAATGGAAAAATCAAACCAAGGGAAAAAATAGAAAGACTGAAATAAGAAAATTGAAGATCCTAAAGACATGACTGAGCTGCTAAACAAGAGGTTCCTGTTCCTGCAAGTTTTTACAAAAGAATCACAATTCAATGAACCACAAGATGACAAAATAAGTGTTAATATGGATGAAGTCATAGTAACTAAAGAGGAGATATATAAAATAATGGAAGAGCTGGGGGAGAGGAAAGCAATAGGACCGGATGGAGTCTCAGGTTTCATACTGAAAGAATCCAGAAATCAGCTGGTTGGATCGGTATATGATGTCATAAAGTGCTCAATAACAACTGGTAAAGTACCAAAGGAGTGGCGGAGGGCTGAGGTGGTCCATATATATAAAAGCAGCAAAAAGGAAGAACCTCTGAACTATAGACCAGTGTAGTTTGCAAAATATGCGAGAAAGTGATAAAGAAACAATGGACAAAATTTCTAGAACACAACATAATTACAGAAAAACATTATGGCTTTAGAAAAGGGCGCTCATGTGTAACAAACTTACTGAGCTTTTACTCGAGAGTGACAGACATAACACAGGAGACGGAGGGATGGGTAGACTGCGTGTATTTTGACCTGAAGAAGGCTTTTGACAAAGTTCCACATACAAGACTACTATGGAAGCTGGAAAATAGAAGAGGATTGAAAGGGAAAATGAAGAACTGGGGAAAGTTACTTACGGGGAAGAGAGATGAGAACAGTGGTAAAGGACATGAAATCGGAATGGAGCATTGTAGATAGCGGAGTGCCTCAAGGATTGGTATTGGCACCAATACTTTTCCTAGTATACATATATAAATGATATGCCAGAGAAAGTAAGCAGTTACATGAGACTGTTTGCAGATGATGTGAAATTGCTGAGACATATAAGAAACAGTAAAAACTGAAATTCTGCAAGAGAACCAAAATAAGATTTGGGACTGGAGTATGAAATGGGAGATGGAGTTCAATGTGAAGAAATGTCATGTAATGGAAATAGGAAAGAGTGAAGGGAGACCAAAATGGACATATAAAATGGGACATGGAGAAATATTAAAAGTTCAAGAAGAGAGAGATCTGGGAGTGACAATACAAGATAATGAACTGTCAGAGAGTCATGTTAATAGGATATTCGGTGATACGTATAGAATGGTAAGAAATATAGAATTAGCATTCCATTACATGGATAAGGATATGATGAAAAAGATGATTACCACTATGATTACACCAAAATTGGGATATGCGGAAACTGTGTGGTCTCCCCATAAGAAGAAAAACGTAAAAAAAACTAGAAAGAATACAAAGGATGGCAACAAAAATGGTTCCAGATCTGGAGGGATTGTCATATGAAGAAAGGTTAAAGGAAATGGACCTGCCAACACTGGAACAAAGAAGAGAAAGGGGAGACCTAATATAAATTTATAAATTATGAAATAAAATGGAAGAAGTAGACAATGAGGAGTTACTACTACAAGAAGGAATAAACACCAGCAACACACGAGGACACAGTAAAAAACTGAGAAAAGGAAGATGCTTGAGAGACATAAAGAAATATAGCTTCCCGCAAAGAAACATAGAGGTTTGGAACAGACTAAATAGGATGTAGTATCGGCGAAGAGTGTGCACAACTTTAAGGAAAAGCTGGACAAATACAAATATGGAGATGGGACCACACGAGCGTAAACCCAGGCCCTGTAAAACTACAACAGGTAAATACAACTAGGTAAATACACACACACTGCCACCGACAACCACCGCCGAGAATTGACGTAGGAAGACGTGGGAAGGAAAAGTTGGATAAGAGTGGATATGGAGACGGGACAGCGCGAGCACAGCTCTCTTCCCAAATGTCACAACTAGGTAAATACACACAAATGCAGACAGATTTAACTCTGATTCCATCTGATGATGCACAGGACAGCAGGGATGGTGCATAACATGCTTAACACTACAGTATGGGAAAAATTGTTTACATTACATGAAATTTACATTATGCATAAATTGAGAGGTACTTGTAAATCAATGTAAATATCTCTCTCTCTCTCTCTCTCTCTCTCTCTCTCTCTCTCTCTCTCTCTCTCTCTCTCTCTCTCTCTCTCTCTCTCTCTCTCTCTCTCTCTCTCTCTCTCTCTCTCTCTCTCTCTCTCTCTCTCTCTCTCTCTCTCACTGACCTGTATGAGAGTGGGCACAATGCTCTGTATGGTGTGGTGGATGACCTCAAAGGAGTAAGCATCATCGCGGCGCAGCAAAGACGTTCCCATGAAGGTGAAGATTGCCATCATGTTGTGCAGCACTGCGTCCTGGGTGGGGCAGGGGCCAGGAGCCAGATTAATGTGTGAGGAAGGGAGAGGAGGAGGAAGAAGAGGGGGCAGAAGAGGGGGAGGAAACATGGAAAGGTAGGCAAAAGAAAGCCTGTTAACTCATAATGAGGCTGCTGGCTTCAATGATTTAATTAAATTCTTAGATAATACTTCAATAACCTGCAGAGTTGAGCGCCATTTACCAGACGTACATTCACTTCACTCCTGGTGTAAACAGAGGAGGGTCTTTAACCCCTACGGGACGGGCCGGGTTGTAATTTCCTGTCTCGCCATACGGGCAAACATGCATCAATCTCTCATTTTCATCGATATTCACTTTATCAATACTCTTTAACTAGAGAAAAGAGGTGAATGAAATATGCATTCAAATGGAATCTTCCCAAAATGTCTAGATTCTGTAGTTATTAAGATACAGTGTGTTGAATGGAAGTAATTACTGCAGATGTGTTTTGTTTGTTTCAAGTCACTGCTAATAGTGACTCCGAGGTCTCTTTCCTCTTGCACTACCTGTAGTGGTTCGCCACCCATGTAGTATGTGTGGTTGCTATTTCTAGATCCAATATGCATTACTTTACATTTGGCAGTGTTGAAGGACATGCCAATTTTCTGACCAATGAGTGATCTGGTCCAGGGCTCTGGATAATTTCGCAGTCTGCTGTCGTGAGGGCCTTCCCACCCACCTTTGTGTCTTCGGCAAATTTTGAAAGAGTGGATTTTAATCATAGTTCAAGGTGGTTGATATATATATTGAAGAGTATGGGTGCCAGCACCGATACCTGTGGAACTCCACTTGTGACTGGGAGCCAGTCTTTTATCCACGCTGTCAGATTGTCGCCTAACCCCGCCGACTTAGGTTTTTCGAGGGGTCTTTCATGTGGTACTTTGTCAAAGGCTTTTTGAAAGTCTAGATATACAGTAAAACCCCATGATATCGCAGTTCAGTTTTCACGGTCCCAGTATTTCGCGTTTTTTCCTGTAAGACCTATTAATTTTTATATTGCATATACAGTCGAGTTGCGTATGGTGCGGTTAATTGGTTCTGAGCAACGGCTGCACCATAGGAAACCGCGCCATAGGAATAACTAAACCTATGGAGAAAATGCAATTTGGTTCTGGCCCTTGCCATTTTGACCCACACACATTTTATATATATATATATATATATATATATATATATATATATATATATATATATATATATATATATATATATATATATATATATATATATATATATATATATATATATATATATATATATATATATATATATATATATATATATATATATATATATATATTTTTTTTTTTTTTTTCTTTCGAGTGCACCGGTAGGCATTATCTGCCTTTTGATGTTGTTCAGTCCGACCCCACGCTCACCACCTTATCCACTCAGCCACCGCCAACACCCATTTTTTCACTCGGTATATATAGGGAAAATACAATTTGGTACTGGCTAGCCGCCATTTTATCCCACCTGCACTCACATGCGGGGAAAATTCAGGCTTGCAAGCCATTGTGCAGCACATGCATGGTAAGCGAGCCGACTCCTTGCCGTGCGGGGGCCGGGGGGTTTACTAGATGTGTCCTCGTCAGGACTGGGAACCCGCCGCGCCGCCGCCACATTCCGCCAAAAAAACGGCCAATCCCGCCCAACCATTTACTTTCCCTGCCAACCCGAAATCGACAAAAATATTATTTGGCACGCATATTAGCGCAATAATTAGTGGTGACCAACCACTTTCAAAGATCTCTCTCTCTCTCTCTCTCATGAGTTTCTTTATACACCGTGTCTCTGATTTCTTCCCTTTTGGACTGGGCAGCGAGAAAGACAAAAGAAAGGAAAGGATCTGGGAACACCAATTTAGATTTTTAAAAGCCAGTTTGCCAGCAGGCTGATGTGCAGCAGCGGCCTGCTGTAGATTTTAGTAAACTGTTTAGCCAGATCACTTTCTTTTTTGCCTGCAAGAATAGACAGTTGGGACAGGTCCACTTTACATGAAAAAAGGAGCAAAGGAGGGTGAAAAGATTGACGGGAAGAGATGCGGAGTGGTCGGGGAGTGCATGACTGTGACTTGGAATTTGAGTGAGGGCCACGGCAGCCGACTGCGAACGTTCTTCTTGTCTGCATGTATAAATTTTGGCTATATGATCATTCTGATAGTGAGGATAATTTGTAACTTACTGAATACAAAAATGTGCGGGGAGAGAGAGAGAGAGAGAGAGAGAGAGAGAGAGAGAGAGAGAGAGAGACGGGATAGAAATCCTCCCACGAACCAACCCAACCACCACCATGAGATTTACCCCCTCGGAAAAAAATCCAACCTGGCAACTCTGCGCTCGTTTGGCCAGGGGAGACCACAAACCGCGTCATAGATGGTTTTACCCGCGTGATCTGAACATACAGTTCTGAAACCATACCGCGTCATAGGAAACCGCGCCTTATGAATCCGCGTCATACGCGACTTGACTGTATTTTCGCCCTTTCGCGGCATTCCGCAGCATTGTTTATGAGTTTAAATCTCGCACGTCATGATAGCATGGCCGTACATACCGATTCAGCCAATCAGAGCGTCGGTATTTTTTTCTCGGCCCCTGATTGGCTGCTGTGTTCTAGAAGCATCTCACTGCTTCGCATCTCGCAGGGAGAGAAGCTGTTCGCCTTGTTCTGTCTCAGTTCCGCGTGTCTCCCTACAGTGTACGGTGTGTTTATATTGTTTTAAAAGTGTGTTTAATGACCTTAAAATGTTATTAAAAGTACTGTAAAAGTTATAAAAACATGCCTAGGGTGTATTTCTATTTCGCAGATTTTCACTTATCGCGGGTGGGTCTGGAACGTAACCCCCACAATGGAGGGGGATTACTGTATAACATCACTGGAGATAGGATCATCCCAGTTTTCATAGATACCTTGGAAGAAGTCCGGCAAGTTGGTTAAGCATGAGCGCTTATTCCTGAAACTGTGCTGAGCATCGGAAATTATGTTGTCTTCAAGAAACTTAACGAGTTTGTCTCTGATGATCTTCTCGAGATCTTTTCCCGCCACTGAGGTCAAGCTGATTGGTCTGTAGTTTAAGGTCACACTTTTGTCTCCCTTTTTGTAAATATGCGTCACGTTCACTTGCTTCCAGTCTTCGGGAACTTTGTTTTATTGTAGTGTCAGATTAAAGATGGCGTTGAGTGGCTTGAGGAGTTGCTGCTTGAGTTCCTTGAGCCACCTGGGTGACAAGCCGTCGGGTCCAGTTTACTTATTTGTCTCGAGTTTATCTAGGTACTTTTGCACGTCTAGGGACATGATTCCCCTCAGGGGGGTAGGGCTCTCGGGTACAGACTGGGTGTTCTCAACCGTGAACACAGACACAAAGTTTTTGTTCGGAGGAGGAGGAGGAGGAGGAGGAGGAGGGGGGGTCATAGGAAGATGAAAGCTTAATTAAGGTAAAGTTGGGCACATAAGCTGTGGCTGCACATAGCTTTGGTGCTCACCTCTGTACCACTGATCCTTGAGCCTGTGGGGGGTGAAAACCCTTCAAGCCAGGACACAGGCACAGTGCAGTTACTACAGTTTACCTCACCCAGGTTTCCTCAGGTACCTATCTATTGACTATCCGTAAAGAAAGGGTGGACAGCTGGGTGGGCTGTGTGCCAGCTGCCCAGGGTAGGATTTGAACCCAGGTTCACAGATTGGTGGTTAAGCATGCTAACCACTGCAGCTTGGAGACAGCTGTCAAGCTAAAGCTAAAGTATCAGAAAGGGGTGTGTGCTTAGGGAACCTCAGCTCCAGCAGGAAGAGTATAACGAGCGTGGTCACAAACACCATCTTTACACTGAAGATGACATCCTGATGTTGAAACGTTTGGGTTACCAAGATGGTGTTTGTGACCACGCTCGTTATACTCTTCCTGCTGAAGCTAAAGCCGCTGAACACTGAAATCTCCTAAAACAGATATTTTGGCAAAAGGAGAAATCTTGTTTTATAATCATACTGGCAATGTTTTCACTTACTAACTTTAAAGGACAACACAGTCAGTTATCTCAGACACTGTCAACATGGTCCCAACATGAGATGGGGAGACTAGCTTGCCATACATGACGGACAGCTACTCGGGCAACACAGTGCAAGTACTCCTAGGGGGTGCTCTATTTGTTCCATGATCCTAATGATCACATGATCAGGAAGCATTCATTCATTCATTGCATTCATTCAACAACATTCATTCACTCAAGTGATTCAGAACAAAGGTGAGGCATCAAGACTGACTGGCTCAGACAGACAGGTTCCTGTTTTTCTGTTTTCACACTGCGCTGATCTCCTTTGGGTTTCAGCAACTTTTACTTAGATGAAAACCACAATGAACTTTTATCTTGCTTTGCAAGAAATCAATTTTCAAGTCCATTGAATGCCTTTAGAATGCGCCATGAATTGCACTACAATTGCCTACATTCAGTGTGACACTGCTGTACTTGAAGAATGTCAAGTACAGCCTCACAAACATTTGAGTCAACCATTAAAATTCAGTAAAGGTGAAGGTGCTGTGTATTAAGAAGAAATTAAAATCAGTTTATAGGTCCAAGGCCAGGGACACCTGGCAGTGCCTTCGTGACACACATCCTGTTCTCTATAACTCGGTGCAGGCAGGCACACAATACACACCGGGACGATGCGCGCACAGAGTGCCAGGATGAGCAGCGCCCGCCGGTGGGTGTCGTGGCTCAAGGACGCACGGACACAGGCTACGATGACCTCTACGTTGACCTGTACTCGTTGGCTGACCTCTGAGGAGGGTGGAAAGAGAAAAATAACATCAATATTACTACTAATAAAAATGGATTACTAAAATTAATAATGGATTGATAACTTATGAAAGATACGGCTTCCTCAAAGAGCGGCGACAAGCCGAGTGCTTTAGAGTTGGTTTTGGCTCTGATCATGTTTTGTATTTATATATCAGTGATGTGCTGGAATTAAAGAGTTTTATTAACACACAGACACCTGCTTAACCTTTTCATAAGACACATAACATGCACACAGACCAAGGCACACACACCTTCCTCACCCAACTCCTCCACGCACTTCTCAAGGAGGTGGAGGAGGGTGGAGAGGATCTGCTGCTGGAGGAGGGTGGTGGAGGTCAGGTCAAGGGTCAGGGTCATATTGAGCCAGTGGGTGAGGGGAGCCACCAGAAGCCAGGGTCGCTGGAGGTCCTTCATGATTGTTAGAGTTTCCAGCATGAGTTGCAGTTTCTCCCATGACTGCTGGTGTGCCACACACGGCTCCCTCCTGCGGGAAGAACATAAGAACGTAAGGAGTCTGCAAGAGGCCGGTTGCCCTATACTAGGCAGCTCCTGTACACTCAACCCCACCGTACCTCACCATCCATGGCTTTATCTAACCTCTTCTTGAATGTATCTATGGTATTGGCATCCACAACATGGCTCCCAAGCCTGTTCCATTCATCCACCACTCTAATGGTGAACCAATTCTTGCCTATGTCTTTGTTAAACCTGAATTTGTCTACTTACAACCATTGCTACGTGTCCTACCTGGCTCTTTTACTACCAAAATCTTATTGACATCCCCTATATTAAAGCCCTTCATCCATTTATAGACTTCGATCAAGTCTCCTTGCAACCTTCGCCTTTCTAGAAGGTGTAGATTTAAATGCTTCAGCCTGTCTTCATGGAGGAAAGTTTTTCACACCCTGAATCATCTTTGTCATCCTCCTCTGTACAGATTCTAACATCTTGATATCCATTCTACAGTAGGGGGACCAGAACTGAACTGCATAATCGAGATGAGGTCTAACTAGTGCTAAGTAAAGTTTGAGGATGACCTCGGCGCTCCTATTGCTTACGCTCCTTGAGATGAAACCAAGTACTCTGTTTGCCCGATTTTTGGCCTGAATGCATTGAGCCCTAGGATGGAGGTCAGCGCTCACTAAAGCCCCGTCCACACTATGCATCATGTAGCAGCCATGTGATGCAGTAGTGGTGTTGAAAACAATACACTAGCGTCCAGACTGAAGTGCATCACAACGCAGCTTATCCTCGCGAGTCCGTCACCGATTGATTAGCTTTGACGGTGGGAATATTGCAGATGGAGTTGTAACACCGGGGGCATGACGTGATAATAGGCAGCTTCTTCCCATGGAGAGATTATAGAGACATCCCACAAATGAGGCAAAAGCCATCAGGAAGGAGTTCATGGAATATTTCAATGAGAAAGGAGCTGTTCCACGGCAGCAACGTATGTGGGGAAATATAGCCTAGTCTGGCAGCAACGTAAGTGCGACATATAGCCTACGAGAGAGAGAGAGAGAGAGAGAGAGAGAGATTAAAATATTTCTTTGGCATATCTTTATCTTTATATGTATGAAAATTTATTATTGCTGGTGTACACATAATAAAATTATGAACTTGTTGAGTAATTTCTCCTTCATCCAAGTTGGAAGTGGATGCACATATGAGTTCTCCCTCAGCCAGGAAAAGCAGCTCATCAAAGCACCACAACTCCGGAGTGTAGATGTCTTCCGTGCTAGCTCCAGACTTTTTTGATGCTTTCACGGCAGACATTTCCCTGTGGAACTGTGTCTTCAGTGTGTGCAATTTTTTATTGATATCCTCATTCCGTACTATACCGTTCACAAAACTCGACAAGTCTGTTTTTTATAGTTTCCAAGTTTGCACTCCTGATGTTCCTCATCTTGTACTCCTTGCATTTAATGTTCCAAATGGATGGATGTTGCTTCAGTAGCTCAATAAAATATGTATTGCTCCTTGTCCACTCGAAGGGTTTGGTGGAAGCAAGCGCGGATAATGACTGAACCATCACAGAGAAAGTGTCATGCCATACTGCAACACTGCGCGTCGCATTGAAATGGCAACAGCCCATCAGTGCGTTCATTACGCTGCATCGTGTTGAAAACCTCGTTTTTCAACACGTCCATTCAACACTGCGCGCATCGTGATGCATAGTGTGGACGGGCCTTAAGACTCCTAAGTCTCTCTCACGCCCAGACCTGCTTAGAGGAGTGTCATTTAAGGAGTAATTGAGTGAAGACCTTCTTCACTCATCTAGTACAGGAAGGAGGCAGCCACAAGAAAAGGAGAAACAAAGCTCAGGACATGATGACCCCAGGATAAAAAACAAACATATGTTAAGAGAATAACCAACTTTGGTTCAAGACATGTCATGATATTTTCCTCTTGAAAGAACTTGAGTCAAAAGAGAAAGAAAGAAATACAGACCCCCCGTGTTGGCAGGCTTGTGTATCATGGTGGTTGTAAACAATTGTCAAAATTCCAACACTTTTCCAGAGATAGGGGGGATAATTTTTTTACCACTCTAATGAGCCAATAAAATTTCAACATAAAAGGAAAAATACCAGTTTTAAAAAATGGTTCTGGGAGAGTCCTAACAGCTGACTCATCAAGGCTTTACCACGGGCCTTCCCTTGGCCGCCGTCCCCTGAGCAGCCCAGACAACACTGCTGCCTTGGCACAGCTTGTGGATGGCAGCAGGAGCTGAGCTTCTCTATTTAATTTTTCTTTGGTTAAAAATGTGGCCAGGAACAAAAGAGCAAAATATTCTGACATATGTTCATTTTTTGACACGGAGGGATTCCAGAATGGAGCAAGTCACACATCAGCGAGTGTGCACACAGTGAGGGAGAGCAGGCGGGGAGTGTGCCAACAGTCACAGCTGTGTGAGTGTGGGCACTGTCACGTAACTTTTGCCACCCTCAAGTGACATCATGTCCAGTGTGACTTTGATTGCTGCTGCTTCCAGTGCAGGGTGACCTGCCTGCCAGCTCATCAGCCAAGACATGCTGCTGGGGGAAGGATCTGGCTGCACCATTTTGGTGTTGCATCAGCTGATAAGGATGTGCAAAGTTCAAACATGTCTCACTAAAGTTACCGCCACAGTACTCATGAACTGCCCTTATCATTCGGTAATGTTCATAAGGCTAGACATATGATGTGTCTGTGTGTATTCACCCTGCCATGACATGCAGGAATTGAGCTACACTCATGGGCCCCAGCTCTGGGTCACCATCAGTCAAACTTTACTTTAAACACATTTAAGTTTTTATACTGGACATCTCCTTTGTCCAGGCTGTTCCAATGATCTATATATCTATTGGAAAACTGTATTTCTCTAAATCTCTGAAGCACCTTGTCTTTATCAACTTTGTTTTGTGTCCACTATTTTCTCCAATTCCACAAACAGATTCTCCCTCCTAATTCTGTCAGTTCCCTTCATCGCTTCAACATGCAATCATGTCAACTCTCTCTCCCTTCCGTCAAGGATGTCAGCCCCAACCTTCTCAGTCTTTCCACGTGTGTTTAGTCGGTCATGCTAAGAACCAACCTGGATCTTGCTCATTGAATTATCTCAACCTAGTGTGCACGTTTTTGTTTGTTTTTATGTAGGGACCATACTACTGTTACATTGTGCAACCAGGCACAGATCAGAGACACAATTAATTTCTTCATCGTCATCCATGCAGTGAAATGACACTCCATGTTTGTCGACATATTGTAGGTCACTAAAGCAGTCTTGCTAATGTGTCATTCAGGCAACAAAATATCCTTGGCTAACACTCCCAGATTCTTCTCTTTTGCTTTCTTGATGTTATATTTTAGCATAACATAATTCCATGACAGTCTTTTAGTAAGTCCTGATACCCATTTCCAATAACTTCCATTATTTTTGCAAACAGTTATATTTCCCATGCCAGTGTCCCCTCATAGATCCTGTGATGCCACAAGTGGAGTTCCACAGGGCTTGGTGCTGGCACCCACTATATTTCTAATTTATGTCAATGACTTGACGAAAGGAATCAGTAGTCATGCAAGCCTAGTTGAAAAGGACAAAAAGATCATGAGAGAAATAAAAGCTGAGGAGGACTGTAAAATGCTGCAATAGTCTTGACAGGATTTATGAAAGAATCCAGAAGTTAGAAATTAAAATTAATGAAAATAAATGTAAGTCATTGGGAATGGGCAACAGCACTGTACAGCTACCATGTGTTTGATGGTTGTGAAAGGACACTATCAAAAAAGCGAAGAAGGGCGTGCCATTGTTGGTCTAGGATCACTTGTCACCTCAAAAATGCTTCATAAGATTGTTGGAGAGCCGCACACACTGTTGACAAACATTAGTGAAATTGATCTATTTAGATAAAGAGATACAGTAAAACCTCACCATTTGTGGACATATGGGTGGTCTGAAGGTGCGCAAATGGCGAACTTAATAACCTATGGGTAAAAATGCATACAGGCGGTCGCGGCCCAAAAACACCCTACCAGGGGGGGGGGGGGGAAATAGGCGTGATGGTGGTGCAAAGGTGAGGCAGAAAACATTGAATAATCGCAGTCACAACGAGACCAGGAGAGACGATCGGGCAATGGCGGGAAACGACATGTTGTGTACGTTGGCAGTGTTCTTCACTGGCAGCAGAGGGCGCGCGGGTGGTAGACAGCTGCAGCTCGCCAGCTGGTTTCAAGGTCGGCAGTGGTGATGAAGGTGGTGTTGAAAGTGATGGTGGTGGTGAGGAAAGATGTGGTGGTGCTGATGATGAAGGTGAGGTGGTGATGGAAGAAAAGGTGGTGACGCTTTCAGCTGCCACCGCTGGCTAGCCCTGTGCGAACCGGGGAGCCGAGTGCGTAAGTCTCCCCCTGCCAGTACATAGCCTCTCCATCGCCAAGACTTCTGCTGTGCCTCCACGTGGCCACCCATGGTAACTGGTAGTCTTGCGGCTCCAGGCTAAACTGGCAGAGGATCTCGGAGCAGCAGGAGGCCCCAGAGGTGCTGGACCATGGACCACCGACGTGTGGATACACCCTGGTCCTTCACCAACTCCTGCCCCACTGTCTTGTGGGTATCCTTGGCTGGACTAAGACTACGGGAGTCATCCCCTAAGGAAAAATCTGCTGTGGCGACCCATATAAGGCGAGCATTCATGGCGCAACGACTTGGCAGTCTCCTGCAACATCCCATAGTTGCTGGTCGTCCTGGACTCCACCTTGCCACCAGCCCAACTGTGGAATGCCAAGATAGTGGGCTGATGAATGCACGCCCTTCTCCCACTTTAAGCATCATATGTGCAGGTATCACTACACGCCCTACCTGAAATGGGCTTGAAGTGACGTCATCGTCGAAATCGACGGACAACCTTAAGCAAGTAAGCAAGGTGGTGATAGAAGAAGTGGTGGTGATGAATATGGGGTAGTGATGAAAGTTGTGGTGGTGATGGAAGAAGTGGTGGTGATGAATGTGGGGTAGTGATGAAAGTTGTGGTGGTGATGGAAGAAGTGGTGGTGATGAATATGGGGTAGTGATGAATGTTGTGGTGGTGATGGAAGAAGTGGTGGTGATGAATGTGGGGTAGTGATGAATGTTGTGGTGGTGATGGAAGAAGTGGTGGTGATGAATGTGGGGTAGTGATGAAAGTTGTGGTGGTGATGGAAGAAGTGGTGGTGATGAATGTGGGGTAGTGATGAATGTTGTGGTGGTGATGGAAGAAGTGGTGGTGATGAATGTGGGGTAGTGATGAATGTTGTGGTGGTGATGGAAGAAGTGGTGGTGATGAATTTGTGGTAGTGATGAATGTTGTGGTGGTGATGGAAGAAGTGGTGGTGATGAATGTGGGGTAGTGATGAATGTTGTGGTGGTGATGGAAGAAGTGGTGGTGATGAATGTGGGGTGGTGATGGAAGTTGTGGTGGTGATGGAAGAAGTGGTGGTGATGAATGTGGGGTAGTGATGAAAGTTGTGGTGGTGATGAATGTGGGGTAGTGATGAAAGTTGTGGTGGTGATGAATGTGGGGTAGTGATGAAAGTTGTGGTGGTGATGAAAGAAGTGGTGGTGATGAATGTGGGGTAGTGATGAATGTTGTGGTGGTGATGGAAGAAGTGGTGGTGATGAATGTGGGGTAGTGATGAAAGTTGTGGTGATGATAGCGGTAGTGGTGATGAAAGTGGTGGTGGTGGTAGTGAAAGTGGAGAGGGTGGCGACTTCATCACTATGGACCACCACCTTCGTCACCACCTTCACTCTCGTCACCACTACCACTATCACCACCACCACCACCTGCATCACCACCATCACCACCTTCATCACCACAACCACCTTAATCGGCACCACCATCTTCATCATCACTACCACTATTATCACCACCACCATCACCTTCATCACCGCCACCACCTTCACCACCACCACCACCACCACGTTAATCACCACCACCACCACCTTCACCACCACCACCACCACCACCTTCACCACCACCACCACCACCACCTTCACCACCACCACCACCACCACGTTAATCACCACCACCACCACCTTCACCACCACCACCTTCACCACCACCACCACCACCACGTTAATCACCACCACAACCACCTTCACCACCACCACCTTCATCACCACAACCACCTTCACCACCACCACCACCACCACGTTAATCACCACCACCACCACCTTCACCACCAACACTTCTTTCATCACCACCACAACCTTGATCACCACCACCATCACCTTCATCACCACCACCACCACATTCATAACCCTCACCACCTTTATCACTGCCACCACTTTCATCTCCACTACCACCACCTATATCACCACCATCACCTTCGTCACCACCACCACCTTCAACACCACCATGGACCAATACTACGCAGAAATTTAAATTTACGTAGGACAAGGCACTAGGGGGAACCAACCCTTAGTCTGTGGTGGGGGGGCGAGGTGCGCAAACGGCAAGACCACCTGCGCAAATGGTGGGCCGATTGCTGCAAATTAAGGCCGCGCAAATAGTGAGGGCGAAAATGATGAGGTTTTACTGTAATGACTTTTACAGTAAAGGAGGGAGCTCAGGGGCAAAACAAAGGAAACAGGAAAGCCCACTACGCACCGCTTCAATAAAAGTAAACAGACTGAGTGGCGAGAAGAGGTCAATTTTGGCTGGGAAGGTGTCTTGGTCCTCCCATCTTGGGAGGACTGCTAATTGCTCTCATCATCTTGGGTTGGAACACACAGCAGAGGGAAGGTCTAACTAACTAACCGAAGGGGAGCTACGCACAGGGCCACACAATTCTTTACTCACTTGCCGCCTCCACTCCAGACGGTCCCACAAAGAAAGCTCCCACACAGCTGCCCTAGCCATTGAAAGTCCATCCTGGCAGGATTGATGGGCTTTGCCCCATCCATGAGTTATGTGGGCACCCCTTGGGCTCCCCCACTCAGGGGTGTCTTGCACAGAAACAACCCTATGAGCAGGATATACCGTATTTCCCGCCATATAAAACGCACCAGAGTACAAGACTAACTAACTAACTAACTAACTAACTACAGTATAATTTGGCAAAGGTATGTTTAGAAAAAAATTAAAAACCTCCACATTTTCCCTGAACTGAATGTATATGCAGTATTACATTTGACCACCTTGCTTACAATAATGACTATGATACCGTATGTTGCACTGAAGAGTTACAGTGCTCTTACCCTGAGCAGCTGTGATTTTGCATTGGTAAACAAAAGGGTTGGCTGATAGATTCACTCACTGCACAGTGTGCAGGCGGTAACTTTCGCCGGGCTGCTGAGGGAACTACTACTTCCTTAACCCTTATACTCCGTCAGGCACAATCGTGGCTTTTATGTAAGTCTCTGTCACGCCACGATCGTGGCGCTCTTCAAATATCGCGCTCATTTTGACACACAGTTTGTTTATGCTTGAGGCTATGCGTCATGCATCAAGCCCTGTCATTGGCCCTTTGTTTCCAACATGCTGGATGCTTGGCCAATCACATCCCAGCTTTTACAAGGATTTCTTTATGTTGTAGTCAGGCTCCACATTTTCCCGCGGTGAGTACATGGTCGTGATGTGTGCTGCATTTTATTATTTTTTACCAATTTCTAGGCAAGACAGCAGATATATGTGTATTTCAATGAGTAAATAAGTATTTCAGGCACATAATATGATACATGACAATACATGAGAATTGTTCTTTTGTCTCCTTAATGACCTAGATAAGAGTGGAGTGTGGCACGAGGATGATGTCAGATGATGAGTGAGGTGACACTGGGGGTTTCCCATCTAGGGGAATATATAAGTTCCATTTGTTTATTTATCATTAGCAGAGAGCAACTTGTAAGCTTTCAAATGATATATAATTGTCCCAGTGTTTGTCCCAATAATTTGACTGAACACTAAGGTAAGCAAGGGAGCACCTGTTAACATGAGTTACCCATTCTTTATCTGCGTAACTTATCACCGCCCACTCCTTTCATCACGGAGTATAAGGGTTAATGTTCCAAGGTATTTGTTGATATTACAAGGCTATGGAGTGTAAAATTCTGCACTAGATAATATATTTGCTTGGTTGATATGACATACAGTGCATGTCATGGTGGAAATAATCCACTTAAAATTTTTTAAAAAGGTAAAATAAGAGATAGTATTTTGTCAAAATTACTCCAACAGAATTATAGAAAGTAATCATACATGTTCAAAATAACTGGAAAAATGAAATGTGAGAAAGTGAAACAGAAAGTTGTATAAATGGGCCCACCATGAGCCAAGGTCTGGTTTGCCTTCTATGAGTAACTATCTTCTGGGTCTTCTCTTGAGAAACTACGCCTCTGAGGTTACTGAACTGAATGGTTTGAAATGCCACATAGATTTATGAATGAAAAATAATCTGAATTGTTTATGATTGAAGATACGTCACAAAAAAAAATTGTGAAAACTCCTCTGCTGAAAATAAACTCAAACTGCACTGAATTCCTCTTTCACTAACGTTGTTGCACAGGAATGGAATAATCTGTCAAATTTAGCGGTCCAGTGCAGAACAAATGATAAATTCAAAACTATCTTGACTGCCAGTCCCTCCACTATAATGTTTCTGAAGGCAGAGATGCAGCACTTGGATGATTGAGGTGGAGTGGCAGAACAAAGAGCTACAAATCTGCAGGCCCAGGTTTAGTCCCAGCTAATTGCAGCTGGCAGCCAGCTCACTCAGCCTTTTACTCTTCCACTAAGGCTGGTCAATTAGCGGGTACCTGAGGAAGCCTGGGGAAGGTAAACTGTGCTAGCCTGAATGTCACACTGGCCCTGTGGGATTCTTCTCTGTTTAAAGTGACACTGACATAAGCACTGAGGCCATGTGCAGCATAGAGAAGCAATGAAAATACAGTCGTCCCTCAAATAGTACGGGGGTTAGGGACCCAGAACCCCCGTACTATTCAAAAATCTGTATAAAATTAGTGCCCCCCTAGAATACTCCACACTCCTACGGAATCCGAGTCCTGCCAGGCTCAGCTGTTACCCAAGGGCCCAAGTTGCCAGTTATGCACTTTCTGCTGCAGTCACAGTGTAGTGTTACCACGCTGGGGGGATCGACGGGGGCAAAGCCCCCTGTTAGAGATCAGGATATTTAAAATTCGGTTGGAGTACTTTAAATATCCCTTAACTATATAACATGAAGGCGTAATGTCGTATTTTGGAAGCGCGGAGTCAATCTCCATAATTACCGTTTCGTACCTTATTTCAAGTATGATTTAGAGAGTAACAGAAACTGTGGTAGAGAGTAAGAGGGAGTGTGAGTGACTGACATGGGTCGCTCACTGACAATGTGGAAGGCACCCCTGCCAGGATGGCTCCATTGCCCAGCGTGGAAACACTACAGCAGAAAATGCATAACTGGCAACTTTGGCCAGCGCGTAGAAGCGGGACCCGGATTCACATGGTAAGCTCTCCCTACCGCAACGTAAATCGTACCAAACTGAAACTTCTAAATCTGAATTCTTCTGCAAGGTGAATACCTTTCTTGTACGCTTTGGGGTGCATTCAGCAGGTGTTTTGGCTTGTCTCTTGGGGCCCATGTTCATGTTATGTGGTAATGGAGAAGCGTAGCTGAGGTTGTTCACACACACGGACTTAGGGAAAGCGCATAGGCTTCAATCTGGCAAAACAGTGTTCCTAATGTTGTGCACACACATGGACTGAGGAGATGTGCATGGGAGGCAGTCTGGTAGAACAGTGTTGCCACTCACGCCATGGCTACTTGGTGCGACAAGCGGGAAATTTAAAAATTCTAAAGAAATCTTCCATGAGAATCCATATAAAACCGAAACCGTACTATTGGAAACAGTACTATTTGAGGGACGACTGTATATGAAAACATGTACACTCACATCTTCATCCTTTTGAACTTTGCAGCTTGTAAGGAGGTCACTTTGGGGGTCAGTTCAAGGTCATCAATCTGCCTCATGATGACCTCGGCGTCCAGGGTGACGTGGCGAAGGGCGTGGCGCAGGCGGCCGGCCTCCTGGGGGTCCCTGGAGGAGGTGACTCGGCTCACCAGCAGGGTCCAGAGCCTGGAGGCTGTGGCTTCACTCTTTAGGCTCGCCATGAACCTTGAACTCAGAACCTGTGTGGAGGGACGGACGGATGGGTGGGAGGAGGGGGAAGTGGATGATAAGTAAGTGGAGGAGGAGGTGGGAGAAGGGGAGGACATGGAGAAAAAAGAATGTGGATGGATGAGTGCAGGGAAGAGGCAAGCTGACATGGAGGATGGGGAGGCAAAGGAGTGCTCTCTCTCTCTCTCTCTCTCAACAAAGAGTGGTGATTGACAGATTTAACTTAGAGTGGGCGCCGGTCACTAGTGACGTCCCTCAGGGCTCGGTTCTTGGCCCAGTGCTCTTCATTATTTACATCAACGATGTGGATGTCGGACTCACTAATCGCATTAGTAAATTTGCAGACGACACAAAGATTGGTAACTCGGTTCACACTTACGAAGACAGGCAAAGCCTCCAAGAGGATTTGCACAAAATTTCATAAGAACATAAGAACATAAGAACATAAGAACGTAGGAGTCTGCAAGAGGCCAGTATGCCTGTACAAGGCAGCTCCTTTGAACTTAAGCTCCCATGTATCTAACCCCACCTAATATCGCTGTCCATGAATTTATCTAATCTATTTTTGAATGTGACAACTGTATTAGCACTCACCACATGACTGCTAAGCCTATTCCGCTCATCCACAACCCTGTTAGTAAACCAATTTTTCCCTATGTCCCTGTTGAATCTGAATTTATCCAGTTTAAACCCATTACTTCATGTCCTATCCGGTTCTCTTACCAACAAAACCTTATGAATATCCCCCTAATTAAGGCCCTTCATCCATTTACAAACCTCGATCATGTCTCCACGCACCCTTCGCCTTTTTAGAGAATGCAAGTTTAACTGTTTGAGTCTTTCCTCGTATGGCAAGTTTCTCAACCCCTGAATCATCTTAGTCATCCTCCTCTGCACCGATTCAAACATTTTGATATCCATTCTATAGTAAGGTGACCAGAACTGAACCGCATAGTCAAGATGAGGTCTAACTAATGCTAAATGTAGTTTGAGGAAGACTTCGGCGCTTCTGTTGCTTACGCTCCTTGAAATAAATCCCACTACACTATTTGCTCAATTTCTAGCTTGAATGCATTGTGCCCTTGGATGGAGATCAGAGCTCACTAAGGCCCCTAAATCTCTCTCGCACCCAGACCTGCTTATGAGAGTGTCATTCAAGCAATAGTTATAAGAGGGGTTGTTCCTACCTACACTCAGAATACTGCACTTCCCTACATTGAACTCCATCTGCCATTTGTCCGCCCAGTCATACAATCTGTTTAGTTCATCCTGGAGAATACTAGCGACCTGATCCGACTCAATTACTCTACTGATCTTGGTATCATCTGCAAACTTACTGACATCACTACTAATTCCTGTATCTAAGTCATTGATATAAATAATAAACAAAAGTGGACCTAATACCGAACCTTGTGGGACCCCACTCATAACACATCCCCAGTCAGATCTTTTACCATTGATTTGCACTCTTTGCTTCCTATTGCTAAGCCACGCCTTGACCCAGTTCAAAACTTTACCCTCTACTCCGTGAGCCTGTAATTTAAGCAACAGTCGTTGGTGAGGAAATTTATCAAACGCTTTACTAAAATCAAGATGGATTACATCATAATTTTCATCTTTGTCTACCGCCTCAAATACTTCCTCAGCTTGGTCAAATACTTTTCAGCTTGGTCGGATAGATGGGAGATGCCCTTTAACGTAGACAAGTGCCAGGTCCTTCAAGTTGGAACAAGAAATAAGAAGTTCGATTACGAAATGCGCAGCGTTAAACTCAAAAGCGTTCAATGCGTTAAGGACCTGGGGGTCAAAATCGCGTCAAACCTCAAATTCTCACAGCAATGCATCGATGCAGCAAATAAAGCGAACAGAATCTTGGGCTTCATTAAAAGATACTTTTTATTCAACAATAAAGATGTAATACTTCCACTCTACAATAGTTTAGTCAGACCCCATTTGGAATATGCGGTACAGTTTTGGTCTCTCCACCATGCAAAGGACATTGCTAAATTAGAAGGTGTTCAGCGTTGGGCAACAAAAATTATCAATTCCTTGCGCAACAAATCTTACGAAGAAAGGCTTTCCACCCTTAACATGTTCTCTCTTGAGCAACGTCACCTCTGAGGAAAACTGATCGAATGTTTTAAAATACTTAATGGTTTCACGAATGTAGACAGATCAACATTGTTTATGATCGATGACACTTTGCATATGAGGAACAATGGCGTAAAACTTAAATGTAGACAAGTAAATTCAGACTGCACCAAATTTTTCTTCAACAACGATGTAGTGCGAGAATGGAATAAGCTCCCACCGTCAGTGGTCCAGTGTAACACGATTGACTCCTTCAAAAACAAGCTCGACCGTCACTTTCTTCAACTTAATATTAACTTGAAATGCAGCATTTTGGAGCCTTCTGATTAATGTAGAATCACTTAGGTTTAAGGACAAACCACCTAGTCTGGACCATGGGGTCTGTGTGGTCTGATTTTCTGTGTAAATTCTCTCTCTCTCTCTCTCTCTCACCTCCTGCAGCAGTACACTCTGGGGTGCCATCACACCATCATGGAGCAGAAGACAGGGCCTGGCACTCTCCATGGCCCTCTCAAAGACTCGCAGGCCCGCCTTTGTTTCCAGCACCTCAGCAGCCTCCGGGGTGTACCTCTGGAGGATGTAGAGAAGGCAGAGGGAGGAGGGAACATCAAGCTTCCCTTCTTCCTCATTTCTCTGTTCTTCCCTCCCTTGAACTGTCTTCTCCGCTTTCTCCAGGAGGGACTCAGCCAGGGGAAGAAGCTGGAGGAGGATGGCCTGCAGGGGAGGGATGGAGGAGTGAAGGACATGGTAGGGAGGGAAGGGAGGCAGGACAGGAGGAGGTGAGGAGTGGAGTAAAGAATACAGGAGGGAAGGCAAAGAGAAGAGAAAGAAATGTAGGCAGGAGGAAATTTAAGGGAAGAAGGGAATTAAAGAGAGAGAGAGAGAGAGAGAGAGAGAGAGAGAGAGAGAGAGAGAGAGAGAGAGAGAGAGAGAGAGAGAGAGAGAGAGAGAGAGAGAGAGAGAGAGAGAGAGAGAGAGAGAGAGAGAGAGAGAGAGAGAGAGAGAGAGAGAGAGAGAGAGAGAGAGAGAGAGAGAGAGAGAGAGAGAGAGAGAGAGAGAGAGAGAGAGAGAGAGAGAGAGAGAGAGAGAGAGAGAGACTAAAATATTGCAGAGTAGGTCAGAGAAATGAAATAAAGAAAGGAAGGAAGGAAGCAGAAAGAGGAAGGAGGGAAGGTGGATGGTTGTAATGGAGGGACAGCATCAGGGAAGTTACTGAAGTTACATGAAGAAGAAAAGGAAGGAAGGAAGGAAAGAACAGAGGAAGGAGAGGGAGGAGGAGGAGCAGGTAAGGCAGGCAGGAATGCTGGGTGACAGTAAAATTACAAGGAATAAAGGAAGGAAGGAAGGAAAGAACAGAGGAAGGAGAGGGAGGAGGAGGAGCAGGTAAGGCAGGCAGGAATGCTGGGTGACAGTAAAATTACAAGGAATAAAGGAAGGAAGGAAGGAAAGAACAGAGGAAGGAGAGGGAGGAGGAGGAGCAGGTAAGGCAGGCAGGAATGCTGGGTGACAGTAAAATTGCAAGGAATAAAGGAAGGAAGGAAAAGACCAAGGAAAACATGTGCTGGTACTCACCGTGTCATTGGCTGCAGTGAGGGAATAGAGGAGTGCGGCACAAACGTGAGGAGGGAGCAGCCCCTCCCCGCCCACCACCACCCCCAGCACACTCTGGGTGGCCTGCTTCCTGCCCACGCTGCTGCCGCCACCGCCAAACAGTTCCGCCAGCTGACTGTGGGAGGGAAGCAGCAGTAAAGCACTGTCAAAATTATGTGTGGAATTTCAGGTGTGGTAAATAAAAACAGCACCCTCCCGAGATTTGCACTCGCTTCGTTTTGGAGGTATAGCGCTAAACTTGAGAATCGTGAAACTCGGGGTACTGAAAACACTGAAGAGCCGCTTACTGGTTCTGGCCCGTGGAGAAACTGACTTTTTTTCCACTTGCATTACCGGCTCAATTTCAGCCTATTCACCAACACACCACAGTTTACAATTAAATGTGCATGCTCTTCAACCAAACTTTTGGGCAACTAATCAATTTTCCCGTTCATTTATCCCCAGTGTAAATAAATTGTGGATTGTGCTTCCCGGTGAAATTGTTCCTCTTGTGCCATGATATAAACCCCCAAAAAAAGATGATACATAATCTGATCACAAATGCTTTGATATATATTATGAAATGGTTTGTGTGAGGGATGATTTTTTCTCATTTTTCTCACTTGGAGGGACCATTAACCCTTTCATTGCTAAATGCTCGTAGCGAGCGTTAGGCGTATTTGCTGGTGGTGCTAAACGCTCGCTGTGAGCTCCACCCACACTCAAATCTCCCACGTATGAGTGTGTTCCAACACTAATTCTCACAACACAGGATTGCCAATTGAGTGGGTTCCTCACTAAATTTGGTGGAAAATCATATCAGCCCAGCGCGGCAAATCTACAGACGAGTAACTGGTGGATGTTCTTGCCCAATATAGCGGCATTTTTGGATAGCTTCACCCATCACCTGACTGATTCTTTGACCAAATAGTTGTAAATATTGCAGTTGGCAATACTCCCTTGCCAGAATCTCAAGGAGAGATGTCCGCAGTTCCCTCAATATGGCTGATCATCCCGCACACACCGATGTAAATGTTAACATTTAACACTCCCTGACGTGCATGTACGTTCGCAAGAGAGGCATACATAACCAACTCCTATAGATCTGGACCTCCTCTTTCCAGTGGTGTTTTTGGTTTTTAGCTGTGATGAATAGTTTTTGAGATACAGAGGTTAAAAGAGACCCCCCATTGGGCTGCCGGACTGTGCCTGAGGGGATAGTCGCGTCCGCACCCCGCCCAAGGAAAAGGTTAAGAAACATGATCCCCGCTGCTACCGGGTTAACTAAAAACTAAAGTCTGTGAAACACAAAGAAGATTTTATGCTTTGTTTGAGTCTCCCCTACACATTCACCGAAACTTCACAAATTAACAGAATGTCATACATTTACACCTACAAACAACATACTAAAATTTCAAAGCCATAGGACATACTGTGTGCCCAGGAGCGACCCCCCCTGGCACCCTCCTTAATTATACATCTGGGAGCAGACCAGATAGCTTTAGAGGGAAAGTGTGTGGCACCCTCAGTGTTCACTCAGTTGTCGGTCAGAATGGACGTACTGCTGGCCACTCCATCACCCCTCTCACCCATGCCATTAAAGCTATTTTTGGACCTGGCTAATTCTACTTGGGAGCATCATTGTAGGACACTATAAGTTTACTATAGAAGAGGAAGCTTATGCTTTGGCTCAGCTGGTAGGTAGTGGTTTTGTGATGTTTACAGCTCAAGATGTTTGGGTCCCAGGGCAGAAAATTGGCAAGGGATAAAAAAAATTACCTCTCCAAGGACTGACAAACTTTTCAAATGCTGAAAAAGTTTGTCACTCCGAGGAGGGTTTTTTTATGCTGCTACCAATTTCCTGGCCAGGGACGATGCTTAGAGGCAGACCCCAGCGACTTTGTTCATCACTGGTAATATCTAACCACTGGCCACTTAATTTTACATCAATTATATGAAAAACTTTGGGATCTGGTGCCTGCTCCAGGTATGATGTGTGTATGTTTAGAACATGTCTCACTGTTTCACAGTTCACTGTTCCATTGTTCACTACGCCCCTTGCACCTTGCTGAGTACCAGTCACCTATTGCGCTGCCACCGGCTAACACCTGTACAGTCACCTCCAGTAAAGCACAAAGGACTTACGGCTCTCTCCTTGGGCCTACATTGTAAACCTAAAACACTCCAGAGTCAAGGTGCCAAGCATTATTGCCAGAGATGGCCAGATACCACCATGTTGGCCAATACCAATACCAATACTCACTTTTCAGCTGCTATCAATACCAATACTTCATGACTGACGTATGGCTGATATTTTTGCCGATACCGATACTTTTTTTATTTTGATAACATATTCCTAAGATTATAAAAGTATAACATTACTTGTATTTTAAAAACAGAAATAAGGGAATTTGGGAATAACTGTAATTAGATGGTCTTGGAAGTTGATAATAAAAAAAGTCTTGACTCGCATCATTAATAAGCCAGAAAAGTATCAGAGTGTCGGCCATATTTACACCTTGCTGATACCGATACCACAAAAAAAGACCAATGCTGCCGATACCAATACTTTCGGCACATCCTAGTTATGGCCGCGGTACACCAACTGTGAAAACCTCTGTGTACGGGAGACAGAGGCCAAGACCTGGTACTCTGGCCAGGCCTCAGGTTTATCATTTTCAGGGAAAATAGGGAAAAAATTACTTTGTGGCTCTCAGCACCTGTGGGGCATTTTACAGGGTGAAATGGGGTTTCAATTATGAGGATTTCACCTCCACAGTTCGTGATGGCCACAGCACAACTGAAGCGGCCAAAGGTTAACTGCTTTATTTATTCTAACAAGCAGTGACACTCACCTTGCATCATCTAGCAGCTCCTCTGCTTGATTCAGGATTATCCTAATGACCTCCACATAGCTGTCTGCAGCCAGTGCCCCGCCTCTCACACCTGCAAGAGCACGGAGGCACTCTATGGCTCCCTTTCTAACTCCCTTCTCTCCACTGGTGAGTGCTGAGAGCAGGGATGGCACTAGGGGCTGGTGAGTGCCCAGCGTCCAGGCCAGGCTGGAGGACTGTGTGCCGGACGGGGAGAGCAGGGCCTTTCCCAGCACTAGTGTCCAGGCCTGGAAGTGGAAATCCACCGATGAGAAGGACCAGTTTATGAAAGGAAGGAAAAGGGGAGACAATGATACAATAAATAACTTTGCACTTAATGCATCCTGCTAATTAACCTCTTCAATCCATTGACATACATATATGCCACAATATTTTTAATCTGCCATAACAGAAAAATGGCTAATAGCTGTTTTCTGTGGTTTGTCATTTTCAGAAAGTTGCTCTGAATAGATAATCTATTCCTGCTGGTCTGTTACATAATATTTGGGAGAAAGGGGAGGCAAGTGTCGTATGGCTGTAATCAGAGAGAGAGAGAGAGAGAGAGAGAGAGAGAGAGAGAGAGAGAGAGAGAGAGAGAGAGAGAGAGAGAGAGAGAGAGAGAGAGAGAGAGAGAGAGAGAGAGAGAGAGAGAGAGAGAGAGAGAGAGAGAGAGAGAGAGAGAGAGAGAGAGAGAGAGAGAGAGAGAATATTTAAAAGGCAGCAGAGGAGGAGGGATCTACGTAGGAGATGAAAACCATAAAGAGATGAAGGGAATACTTGAGAGATCTACTAAACCAACAAAATGAACACCAACTGATCAATTGACTGATTGACTGATGATGACAGAAAATATCAGTTACTTTAGAATGAACATTGGTTGGTACTTTTGAAAAAGATGCAACACTTCTATGTGTGAGGGCTGGGGCAGGACTGGAGCAAGACCATTGGCACCATCCACACTGGCGACTTTATTCCGGTTATGATCCGGTCAAGATATCCTTTGAATGGATGGATTAATGTTGGAGTACGACCAGACCATGACATGACCATTACTGCCAGTGTGGGTGCCACCATTGAAATACATGTAATAAAGTGATTGGATCATGAATGGACCATGACTATCCATCCCCTTGGTGTGAATCTGAATCCCCATGGCTGCCCAATACTTGGGGTTTTACTGTACAGTGGGGCCCCACGAGTACCATTTCTCTAACTAGTGATTTCAAGTCTAGCAATAGGATAGAAGTCCCGAGTTTCATAATCAAAGCCTCGGAACTGGAGAAAATATTCCCACTGGCTGGGAGGGATAAGTGGGCAAGTTGCATCAAGATGGCCCAAGGAGACATTGTGTGGGGAGCTGCAGGGGACGGGTGGGCACCTGCTGCCTGAGTTCAGGTGACCCGCTGGTCATGCAATGTTGTGCAACATTATGCAACAGAGCAAACAAGTCTTGCCAAGATGGCGCTGAATGCCCTGCTGAGTTCACCAAGGCTGGCGGGGATGTGAATGTAAACAAAACAGACATCATTATCATAAGTGTGGCCAGTCACCTCACCTCCATCTTATTACCATATACAAATGTTTCATTCAAGTATGACAGCTGTTCCCAATAAAGTGTTGCCTATAAGACCTGCTGAGGGAATACTGTGAGGGAGCCGTTGTGTGGGATGCCATATTGTTGGGCTCAGCTGATCCACTGTTCCATGTGGCTCAGCCCTTCATCCTGAGGTCAACTGAAGGCAGGTGTGATGCTGCCCATGTTGCTTCACTCAGCCCTGCTAACCCGAGGACTTGACTGAGTTTGATGACCAGGAAATGCAGCTCATGCTGCCCTACCGGAGCTCATCTTTAATCCTAGAATCTAGAGTCCGGGTTGATAGGTGGTCTTCTGGACAGCATGTGGGTAGTTTTAAGCCACTCGGCGGCAGCTGAAAAATCCCAGTTTGGTGACACCGGGCGGGGAATGAACTTGCGTCCTCCTGAACGCGGGGCCGTCTCGCTCTTCGTTCAGCCACCGCCTCCCCAGAGTGAAGGGGTTAAAGCATTTTGGCAAGTCTTTGATGCCTTTGCCTATTAGTAGTTAAATTTATACATAAATGTAAATTCATTTGTTAAAAGTAGGTGAATCAGAGCAAAATAAAGTCAACTTCTGAAAAGTTCCAGGCTGTTCTTATTCTTTGTTATTTAAAGTTTGCTCCCAAACTTGCATTTTCAGAACAAGCAACATCTGTTCGGTCTCTTCTCCTGGCCAGCCCCACTCTACGGTGCTGCAGGCAAGACTCGAGCAGCAACTTTATCCAGTCTTATGCATATTAGAAAGCCACAAACTTTGGCACATTAATGTGCTTCCACTATTTACATTTGAGGATATTTAGATAAAGGGTGACAGCAATGCATACTACTGCAGTGACACAAGTACTGGATCTACTCCACAGGCCATGACTCACGGGCCCCTCTGGCTAGACCCCTGAGTGTCCACCTTGCGTCTCTGGATCTGGGTTTCATTACCGAATGGATTGTTTGGAAAGAATTTTTTTTTCCTGAATAGATCAATTTTCGAGAAGAGGAAATCTTCCCGTTATAAACTAAAATATCACCTCAGTAAATGAGCGAGCATCATGCACTTTACCAGCTCTACAGACAAAGAAGTCAAATACAGTTTATGACATATATACCAACCCTTCCTATATATTTTTCCTTTATTTAAGCAACATTGAAATAAAAGAAACAATATAAAGAGGAACCAACCTGCAGAGCCTCATCAATGATATCAGTAAACGGGAGGGAGGACTGCCAACCCCAGACCACCGCCAGGAAGTAGAACCGGAACTTTGATCCGCAGACACTCCTGAGGGGGGAAGGAGGGACAGGCAGGTTACCAGGGGGGGGAGAGAGAGAGAGAGAGAGAGAGAGAGAGAGAGAGAGAGAGAGAGAGAGAGAGAGAGAGAGAGAGAGAGAGAGAGAGAGAGAGAGAGAGAGAGAGAGAGAGAGAGAGAGAGAGAGAGAGAGAGAGAGATTCAGAGATATATATTAAGACCATACAGACCCTATGGTCCAGACAAAGTGGTCTGTCCTTAAACCTAAGTAAAATTATATTAAATCATATGCCAGCAAGACTTTGCATTTCTGCTTAAGTGACTTAAGTTGAAGGAAGTGGCAAGTGAGCTTGTTTAAAAAATTAAAAACTCAACTGTATTGCACTGTACTATTGGTGGGAACTTATTCCATTCTTGTGCTATAACACTGGTGGAGAAAAATTTGGTGCAGTCTGAATTTATTTGTTTACACCTCAGTTTTGTGCCATTATTTCTTGTTTGAAATGTATCATCAATCATCAACAATTCGGATTTGTTCACATCCTTAAACCACTAAGTATTTTTAAACATTTGACAAGTTTGTCCAACTGCAAAGGTATTGACAATGGCCATATCACCATGGGCCAGGCCAATCCATCGAGTGACTTCTTGGTAACACCCACCATTGTTATATACCAGTGTTGTCTCAGCTGGGGTCCGCGTACCCCAAGCCAAGTCAGCCAACGCAATGGAGGAGATTAAACAAAGTGGAACAGGACTGAGACAGGATGGTGATTGAAATGAGGAAGATGAGAGAGGAGTTTGGGTAAGTGATTGAAGCATTAACCGAGGTCAAGAAGAGGGATGACGAGGCAAAGAGAAGGGATGAGGAAACAAAGAGAATGTAAGAAAGTTTAAGAGAGGAAATAATGAAGTTGACGAAGGAACAGCTGGAAAACCAGAAAGATATAGCACAACTGAAAATGGAAAAAATAGAAAAAGATCACAAGACAAAAATTATGAAAATGGAGAGAGAGAGAGGGGTGAATGGGACAAACAAAGACATGGAGAAGATGAAAGAAATGATAAAGAGAGAGGTAGAAGAGAAAATAGGAAAGGACCAGCAAAACGTGGGTGCAAGGGTGGAGGAACAGATTAAGAGTGTAGTCAGTGACGAGTTGAAGGAGTGGAGAAGTGAAAAGGACAAGGAAAAAACAAGCTTCAGGGAAATATTTGACCAACAACAACAGGAACAGAGACAAGATATAAAAAAAAAAGTTGTAAATGTACTGAGAAATAAAGAAACAATGGTGAGGGACATGGCAGGTAAGAAAAAATGTGTTATATTGTTTGGTGTAAAAGAAGAAAAAAACCAGTGAAGAACCAGAGGGAAAGTTATGAGAGGAATAAGGTGAAAAGTATACTGAGAAACATGAATACTGAAGTGGAGGAAAAGATAGAGGAAGAAGTAGATGAAATAATAAGACTGGGAAAGTATGAGGAAGGAAAGAACAGGCCATTAAAGATTAACGGCTGCTTTCACAGTCGTTTTGTTTGTTTTGATCGTTACCAATGGAGGCGATCACCGCTATAGAATTTCCACGTAAAACTGGCCGATGGGGTAGTGGCGGCTGCGGGGTTAGCCTAGCGCTGCACCTTGGCACACACTCTCAACACCTCTTGTTTCCTCTGCAGCCACCACTACCCCATCGGCCGATTTTACATGGAAAACTGTAGCGTCGATCGGTGCCATTGGTAACGATCAAAACAAACAAAACGACTGTAAAAGCGGCCCTTAGTTAAGATCCCCAGTAACTACAGAAACCATCCTAAATAAGTCGTGGAGATTGAACAATTCTGAAGATTATAAACAGATGTATGTGAGGAAAAATATGACAGAGGATGAAAGAATGAGGGTAAAAGAATTGATAAATAAATCAAGAAAAGGAATGAGGAAAGATCAGAGGAAGATAAGAAGAATTTTTTTGGGAGAACGAAGAACGAAAAACTGATGAAGTGGTGGATAAGAGACGAGCGGATGTAACGGTGTTGATAGGAGGCGGAAGAAAGGGAGAAGGGAGAAAAGGTTTAAAGATTGCGTACACTAACATAGATGGACTTGTATAAAAAAAAATTAACTAATTGATTATCTAAGGGAAAGGTATCCAGACATAATATGAATAGTTGAAACAAAACTTGGAAAGGACTTGGAACTCGTACTGGATGGAAAAAGAAAGTTAAACATTTGGAGGAAAGATAGGAAAGAATGAGAGGGAGGAGGAATGATGATAATGACGAAACAAAATCTGAAAGTTACGGAAGTAAGATATGGAAAGGACAGTGCAGAAGTGATGGCTGTACAGATACTGGCAAACAGTGGAGAGAAGACTAACATAATAACAGCCTATGTCCCCCCTAAAACCAAAAGTTGGAATGAAGTAAGATACAACACTATGCTGGAAGAAACAGTACGGGCACTGACAGATGAAATAAAAAACAGTAGAAAGGTAATATTAGTGGGAGATTTCAATTGCAAAGAAGTGAATTGGGAAGATTATGCAACGGAGGGTGGAGAAAATACCTGGGGAAGGAAACTATTGAAGCTGGCAACAGATAACCTGTTGATGCAGTGGGTCAAAGGAAAAACAAGGCTGAGAGGGGATGACCAACCATTGAGACTAGACCTAATTTTCACAAAAAATGTTGAGCTAGATGAAGTCAGTCAAGAATGCCCCTTGGGAAAGAGCAACCATGAGCTATTAGAGATAAAAACTAAGGAAGGATATGAACATCGAGATGAGCCATATAAGGAAAAAAGGAAAAACTACGCAAAGGCAGATTACATTGGACTCAAGACTTTCTTCGGTGGGGTAGACTGGACTGATATGAAGAGGAGTACTAACATTCAAGAGAAATATGACCTTTTTATGAATATTTACAACAGAGGAATAGAGATATATGTTCCATACTATACAGTAAAAGCTAAAGGAGAGAAAACATGGTTTGGGTGGAGGTGTGAAACAGCAACACAAAACATAAATAAGGCACAGAGGATTTTAAAGAAAAGACCAAATAAGAATAACAGAGACAAATATAAAAAAGAAAGAAATGAATATGTGAAAATAAGGAGAGAAGAGGAAGCTAATTTTGAAAAAAAAATAGTTTCTAATTGTAAGGAAGAACCAAAAATGTTTTATGAATTCATAAACGGGAAGCTAAAAAGAAATGAAGGAGTGAAAAGACTAAAAGAAAAAACGTATTCTACGAGAAGGACAAAGAAATTGCAGAAATATTAAATAAAAATTTTCATAAAGTATTTATGAAAGAGACCAACTTTGACTGGGGGCTCGAAAATTATAATGGAGATAAGCTAAATTATGTAAAGGTAGAGAAAGGGGAACTGTTGAAGCTGATGAAAACCTTAGATGGAAGGAAAGCTATGGGACCAGATGAAATCTCCGGTCAAGTGCTGAAAGTGTAAAAATGAATCACTGGAACCAATTTATGACATAATAACATGCTCTATAAATACAGGAAAAGTGCCCTTCGAGTGGAAGAGAGCGAACATTGTACCAATTTATAAAAGTGGAAATAAAACTGAACCATTAAATTATAGGCCAGTCTCCAACAAGTGTAATGTGCAAGATTTGTGAAAATATAATAAAAAACAGTGGGTTGAACATTTAGAAAAGGGAAACATGATAAATAAGGACAGTTTGGATTTAGAAAAGGGAAATAGACATGGTGCAAGAGAGAGAAGGATGGGCTGATTGTGTATATGTCGATTTGAAAAAAGCTTTTGACAAGGTTCCTCACAAAAGGTTAATCTGGAAACTACAGCAGTGGGGAGGAATGGGCGGAAAGGTTACCGAGTGGATGAAGGATTACTTAACAGGAAGAGAAATGAGGACGGTGATTAGAGAGGAGAAATCAAATTGGAGGAGAGTAGAGAGTGGAGTTCCTCAAGGCTCAGTTCTGGCACCAATAATGTTCATAATATATATAAATGATATGTCGATGGGTATAAAAAGTTATATGAGCCTTTTTGCAGACGATGCAAAGTTAATAAGAAAAGTGAAGAGGGAGGAAGACTGTGGAGAACTGCAAAAAGACCTGGATAGTGTATAGATGGAGCCAGTTACGGGAGATGGAATTTAATGCAAACAAATGTCATGTTATGGAAATGAGGAAAAGTAAAAAAAGACAGAGGAAAACATACAGGATGGGAGAAGAAAACTTAAAGGTGGTACATGAAGAAAAAGACTTAGGAGTAATGATGCAAGACACACTATCCCCAGAAAAGCACATAAACAAGCTGTTTGGAGAAACCTACAGGATGATGCAAAATATAAAGGTATCATTCCATTCTGTGGACAAAGAAATGATGAAGAAAATAATAACAACTCTGATAAGACCAAAACTTGAATATGCTGCAGTTGTGTGGTCACCTCACAAAAAGAAGGATATCAGAAAGTTGGAAAGAATACAGAGAACTGCTACTAAAATGGTCCCAGAACTCTCGAATGTGACATATGAAGACAGATTGAAGGAGATGGACTTGACAACTCTGGAACAAAGAAGGGAGAGAGGAGATCTCTCCTATACAGGTGCCCTGCGCATCATTAATCCAGATCCAGATCTGATCACACTGTACAAGTTGGTAAATAAGTTTGATGAGGTGGATAGAGATGATCTCTTCTCAACTGCGAGAACACAGGGGCTGAGAGGACATGGAAAGAAACTTAATAAAGGAACTTGTTTGAGTGACTTGAAAAAGTATATTTTTCCACATAGAAGTATTAACACATGGAACAGCTTGCGGGAAGAGGTGGTGGAGGCGAGCAGTGTCCATCAAATGAAGGAAAGGCTGGATAAATGTAGATATGGAGACAGGACTATTAGAGCTTAGCTCGGGCCCTGTAGACTACAAATCAAAACAAGGCTCATAATACGGCAACAGCTTTGTCACACCATTCCTGTCTGGCTATTCTCAGATGTTCCTTAAATATATTTCTACCCACAGGGAACAGAAAATGCAATCAAATACATACTTTTTTACCATTATAATTGACAAGTAACCCCTAAAAAATTGATGATGCAGTGGCTGACTTCACGTCGTCCTGTTAAGGAGGTGATACATGAGGGAACAAAGCCATTGCATTATTTTGAAAGTCTGGCTGGGACAGACTACAGGTAAATACACACCTTGAAAACTTTGACAAGCACTGCATTGCAGCCTGCTGTGTTGCAGGCAGCCTCCAGCCTCAGTGCTGCCTTCAGCACTTTGATCAGCAGCAGCAAGTGGCCCTCGCCTGGCTCACTCTGAAAACAACAAGAAAGATGATAAATGCAGGAGGGAGCAGCGGGGAGGGTTGCAATGACAGTTGCTGATGCCAATGGGGTTTTAAGAAAGGAAAATTAATGAATAAGAAACACCCAAATATCCTTGCAGTCACAGAGAAGGCTCAAGAATGTTAACCCTTTCCATCCGTGACGCAGACGTCAGCGTCACAGTATGAAAAGGGTCATGAGGAAATGGAAGAGGATTACTCCTCTTCTAAACCTCTCAATCCTCCTCTAAATTCCTCTTAATCCTCTTCTATTTCCTCTTAACCCCTTCTTTACAGCCGGTCCAAAATGTGTACACCCGACCACATAAAAAAAGTTTCTCCTACACACCGCCGCAGGAAATGTGTACCAGTGACAACATCATTTTAATGGGCGTCTGTGAAGGAAACAAAAACTTATAATACTGCGGTATGTGTGGTTTGGTGAAACTACGGAAGCCATGTTGCAAATTATTTATTATATTATTTTCTTCGAAGAATTTCACCATATTCTCGCGAATGATAGTCTCCATTAACTTACAAACAGTCAATGTCAGGCTAATTGGTCGATATTTTCCTGGATGAGACTTGTCCCCCTTTTTGAAAATTGGTGTGACATTTGCAAGTTTCTAATCTGACGGAACTTTTCCAGCTGTTAAAGATTTATTGATGATGGAGAGCGGTTTGCAAATTTGATGTTTGATTTCTTTTAAGACCCTAGGGGTAGTTTTGTCTGGACCAGGAGCTTTGCTTACTTTAATCTTTTCAATTGTGCGTAAAATGTCACTTTCTACGATGAGCACGCCACTCAACATCTTTTCGGTCCTTCTAACCTCCGGCGGTTTAGGTGATAAACAATCTTCGTCGGTAAATACGGATGCGAAAAAGTTATTTAGGATTGTAGCCATTTCATTTTCATCGTTCGTGTGGTTACCATTATCATTAGCAAGCGGTCCGATACCACAAGTGAGTGACTTTTTATTATTTACATAGCTAAAAAATTCTTTAGGATTAGATTTACTCATTTCCGCTATATATTCTTCAAGATTTTTCTTGCTTCGTTTTATTAATTTCTTGGTTTCGCGGCGAATTCTGTCCAACTCTAGTTTGTCAGCCTCACTCTGAGTTGATATGTATCTACTGTATACGCGTTTTTTAAGAGATAGGCTATTTTTAATTTCGTTATTCCACCATTTGGGTTTCTTCTTAAAAGCTGAACGTCTGTTACGATAGGGCATTGTTCAAGGACGCACCATTGGCAGTGGTCATGGTGTACTTTTTTTTTTCAGGTGCCATACCATCATACCAAGCAAATTATTTACTAATAAATGCTTCTTTCCATAAAAATCAGGTAATAAAAATATGAAACAGATAACAGAAATGATCATAACCACAGCAGCAGCTCAGCTGATAACTGTAAACAGACAGGAATGTATATCCCAAGAGGCAGCAGCTTACTGAACCCGCTGTGGACATTTCCTCGAAGACGCAGACAAACTTAAAGTTAAAGGAAATCATAAACTCTGAACAAGAATATGAAGTTTAGTGAAGTAATGAAACCATCGTGGAGGCGACATTACCATCACCGCCACCATCACCACCACAATGTGCGGTGTTGTAGGCAATGACCAAGGGAAGGAATCTGTTGCATGGCATGACCTTTGTTTTGGTACCCAGACAAGTAAAGAATGTTTGTTTGGCAACCAACAGACTTGGCAGAACCCCAGATTTCTTACCTGGATTCTATTTTGGTTCCTGGACTTGACCGGACATATGTCTGCCAAGAGTCAGAGCCCAGATTTTGTCCAGGAAATCAAGTTCCAGGAAATTGACGGTCGAGTGTACACAGTTTTAAAGAAACATCCCGTAGATCTAATGCCTCTAAGATTTCAAGCACATTTTGTGTGTGTTTTATTCCAATATCTATGAATACAGTTTTACTACATGAAAACAAAATCAGTAAGGCATACATATGAATAAGACATGTATGAGATGATAACAACAAGGAAGCCACACTTCAAAGTCATCACAGAGAATTAACTTTACACCAATAACTGTATTTTGTAAAAAAAGTTAAGCATGTAGATAAATACCAAAAAATTCAACCTGGCATGGCCCTTCTTGTCCCTCAAGGTCAACTCTAAACATGTTAAGGTCTGTGTAATATAATGTAACTTATGTCAAGAAACTGAAGCCACATTATAAATATGAGGTAAGGCATGCATGAACATTAGCAGTAAGTTAACAAAGGAAACAAAAGATTTCACAAAGAGGCACAATAAAAATCAAAGTACAAACCAAAGGAGAGAAGACAAGAGCTGGCAGAACTGACAGATCATCAACAGAAGAGTTGACAATATCTGACCATGGGCAAAACACAAGAATCTAAAAAATGTCAAGGGCATGACACTATGTTAGAGAAGACGGAATCACCAGCTTTTTTCTCTAAAAGATGCAAATGAGGATGTAACGCATATGAAGGATGTAGTTAGGCTCACACAACAAATTATACAGAGCCTTGCAACACAGTACAGGTAGTCCTCGGGTTGCAGCGTATGCAACTGTCAACCACTTGCACTTGTGACCAGGTCAATAATATTGGCAATACTTGGTTAAGTAATGAGCTGACATTTCAAGTATCCTGCCATGGGGTAGAGCAGCTGTTTGTTTACACAGTGTTCCTGCGCCGCCACCCTAACCCCTTGCTGTCCTCACACGCCTACCTCACCCGAGCCTGGCTGGGAGGAGGGAGGAGGGGGAAAGTTAGGGCCAGCCCATCCTGCCATGACCTTCAGTCACTTGTGGCACTCAAGCTGTAAGTACAGTAAAACCCCGATTATCCGAAATGGAAGGGGGGAAGCCTCTTTCGGATAAGCCGATTTTTCGGATAATCCGGATTTATGGCCGCCATTTTGATCGCCGCCAGTTTGATCGTCGGCATTGTGTCTTGCTTTCTCGTTTGGATGAATATCACTTTGATCTTGCACCTTGGTTCTTATTTTCTCATTAGAACACATGTAGCTAGTATGGACGGACCATTAGCCAGGATGGATGAGGATGCTGTCGCTGCCGCCGACTGACGATGTAAACAATGAAACCAAACAAACACACGCTACGCTAAACAAAGTAGTACGCTTAAAACATGTGATGTAAATGTTTTATTGTATGTTTGTCTGTGTGTCTCCTTGTCTGGACCAGTGTATGTTGATACTTGTGAGCGTTGCAGATCTGAATTGTGAATGTTGCAGAGTGCAATTGTGAATGGTTGTGCAAGCTTGCAAGTGTGACCTTGATGCATCGTGCAGGTGGAGACACAGTATGATGACTCATATTATCGCGCAACTCGTATGTTGGAAGGGGAATGTGGCATGGAGTGGAGAGGGGAGTCGTGTTTGTGTCGTTGTCTTGAGAGTACGGTGTGAGAGTAGTCGTGCAGTAGTTTGTTCGTTCGCCGCACCTACGTCCTTGCTGGGGCGAGGGTGCGGACGTGGTGTTGTTGAGAGTTTGTTTAATGTTTTTTGTCTAATACATTGATCTATTCGTTACAAGCTATTTCGGCAATACGTATTAGAAAGCATATTCATTTTAACTGTTCTTATCAATTTTAAATGTGTTAATATAGTACATATGTAGTTACTTTTATTTATTTTTGATGTTTTATAACGTTTTAGTATAGAAAAAAAAAATTTAATTGCATTATCCAGATCAATTTCGGATAATCCGGTTTTTCGGATAATCCGCTTTCGGATAATCGGGGTTTTACTGTACTACTCATGCTAGAGCCACTAGTCACTACTTTACCAGTTTACAGACCTGCAGTCTGCTAACAGCATCCTGCTAAATCTAGCAGATGCCAATTGACTAGCACATGAGCCAAACTAGGCTGGAGTGTGTCTACCTGGTTATCTCCACTGTTTACAAGTCTCAGCTGTGTTCATTTCACCCATTACCTAGCATGGACAGTCAGCCAGCTGATCACAGCAAAAATGGTGTCCCACAACAACAGATCCCACACAGTAATCCTGCAGCAGCCCTTACAGGTGACTGTTTACCAGAAACAGCAATCATAGTTCAACGAAACATTCACAGAGGGTAAGAAGATGCAGCAGAGGTGATGCTGGCCACCCATGGAACTACAATGTGTCCTTTGATTACAAACACTGCCCCCCCCCACACCCCACCCCTCCACACCAACACAACCCTGCACAACAGCTTGGCAGGTGTTTGGCTAACACTGCCATCTCTACAAAACTAGGCAGCTCCATTGTGTGACACTGCTCAGCATTGCATGGCTAAGGCGGCACCTGAACAAAGGGCTGGGATGGGACAAGCACAGGAGGACAGAGGCAGGGTAGGGGGGAGGGTAGGAGGTGTGGGAATGCTGCTCTACCTGCTACAGGACAGATGAATATTTTATTTAATATTTTAATATAAGATTTTTCTTACGTCTAATTCAACTTAAACCAGCCTGTTGGAATCAATCCCCATCGTACCTCAAAGACTTTCTGTATTTTGAAGTTTAACCCTTAAAAGAAATGTACTGTTTTCATAAAATGTTCTTGAAGCAACGCAAAAAACAGCTGCTAACCAATTTGTTTATCCGTATTAGTATATGAAGCATCTGAACTCACTGGGTTGGGCCAGGTCCATCTGTATGTAGAATGCAGCACCTTCAGCCTCCCCCAGGTGTATTTCTTTTCTCTCCCTCCTGCTCATGCTTCTTTCTCAGGGTAATCAGGGGATTTATCCTCACAGGGGTCCTATTTCCCTGCCCTAAAGTGAGCAGTCAGTCCAGCCCCTGATTTGGGCTAGTTTGGGGGACCCCCTCCTCCACAAAATTCATTACTCTCGCTAAAAACAAAATAAGAGGTAGAGGTCGGGGTCGTGGCGCGAGCCTTGACCCCGACCTCATGCATCCACATCCGAGGCCTGCCGTCAGTGACGGGTGCAGGGCAGAGCCTGCGGGGCCCCTGCACCTCAAAGGAGGATGGGTCCCCTAGCCCCTCTCTTTGTTTGGGGGTGGCTGGGGTGGTGCAGAGGCTGCACCCGCCAGCAGAACCAGGTCCAGAGTTAACCTTCGGAGGGCTCTGCGTGTGGGTTCCTGGAATGTCCAGAGCCTCTCGGAGGATGACTGACTGCCCTACCAATCAGATGAGCTCAGAAGGCTGAGAGTGGACATAGTGGCACTCTCTGAGACGTGGAGGCCTGGCGGTGGCGAGATCAGTGAGGGGGGGGGGGTACACCTTCTACTGGTCCAGCATGAGCAATGGCTTACATGTCAGGGGGGTTGCTATGGGCATCTCCAGCCAACTGCTGCCATTCGTGGTTGAGGTTGCTCCGGTTGATGAGCGTATAATGCGAGTGAGGCAGAAGCACACACAGGGCTTCATGTCTCTTGCTGCAGTGTATGCTCCAACCAATATGTGTGAAATGGAAGAGGAGATGGTTCTCAACTTGGTATTAGACCAGTGCCCTCCCCGGGACACACTCATTGTCTTGGGCAACTTCAAAGCTGCTACTGGCACTGACAGGGTTGGCTACAAGTTGTGTGTTGGTCCCCATGGTTCTGGTACCAGGAACACCAACAGCTCTCTCTTGAATTTCCCTCTGAATTTTGCAAGATTCAGGAGGTTGAGAATTCCGGGTTCGTGGTACCAGAGACCAGAGCTGCACTGCTGGACTTGGTATAGGAATGCCGGAGGGATAGTTAAGGAGATTGACCACATCCTTGTAAGTACTCATCATTGGAGGATCCTTCAGAGCTGCAAGGATTTCTGGAATGCTGAGTTCTTTGGAAATGATAAGAGGCATGTTGTTGCAACAATCAAGCTTTATGTCAGATTAAGAAGAATCTCAAGATGCAACAATAATGTGTTCCATCTCAAGAGGCTGAAGGACCTGGCATGTGCTCAGGAGTATGCAGGGACAGTCTCAAATCAGTTCAATGTGCTCAGCACCCTTGAGGACCCAGATGAGAGTTTTCAAGTTGCCAAGGAGTGCATTGGAGAGCGCCCGAGATCTAGGAGAGGGTTTGCCTCGGCGGAGACGCTGAAGAATATTGAGGATGCCAGGCTTGCTAGGAATCAGGATCTGTCGCATAGGATTAGAGCACTCCAGGGGAGAGACAAGGAGAGGCATGTCAGGAGTCTCGCTGAGGAAGTCGAGGGCTATTTAGATGCAAATGACCTCTGACCTGTTTACCGAGCCCTGAAGAAGCTTCGCTCTGAGCCTCCCTCTCAGGTGAGCGCTATCCAAACAGCTGGTGGCTGCCTTGTGTCAGACATGGATGGGCAAAGGGCTCATCAGGCTGAGTACTTTTGCTGGATTGCAGGTGATGGATGCTGATCCACCCATCGACAAAAGCCCACCTTCTCTTGACGAGGTCAGAGAGGCTGTGGCAAAGTTAAGGGATGGAAAGGCACTTGGTATCTGTAACATCAGTGCAGAGTTGCTCATAGCTGGTAGTGAAGCCATGGTCAGGTCATGGTCAGGAAAAAAATAATTATATATATTTTTTTTCCCAAAAAAAATTTCCTAAAAAGAAAGTCATAATTAATGTTTAAAGATATATAGAGCAAAAATTTGGCTCCAAAATTTACGTTCTTTCTTCCAGCGAAAAAACTTTTTTGATACATTCAGAACTTTTGAAGTAGTTCCGCATTATGTGCAAGCAAGTTTAGGATCGAGAAAAAGCCACTTTTCTAAATCATGATCTATGTCACTCTGCATGAACAGTGCTGGAGGCTGAGAGAGTTTTCTGTATAAAGTATTACTCCCAGGCATCCGGTCCCATTCTTTTACAAGGATATTATCCATTTTTGATGGGGGTATCAGGAGGTGCCAGCTCCCCCTCAACACCAGGCTCGGATGTTGTAGTGGCTGTAGAGGTTCCTTGTGTCTCTAGCTGCCTCCTCCTGGCAGCTATATCGCATTCTCTCCTCCTCTGGGCCTTCTAAGTAGGTTGTGGCATGTTTTCAAGCACGAAAACTGCGAGATTTCTGCAGGGAAATGCTGTATACCCACGCGTGACCAAGGCGAGTTGATAGGTGAACACAGTAAGAGTAAAGTTGGGACCATATGTTGTAGTTTAGTGTGGCTGCAGTGCTCATCTCCATCACAATGGTCCTTCAGCCTGAGATGTGTAAGAACCTGTCACCCTGGGACAAAGGGCCAGAGTGGCATCAAGGTAACCATGTTTACCTTCCTCAGGTTTCCTCAGGTACCTATTTATCAACCAGCCCAAAAGGGAGGATGACCAGCTAGGTGAGCTGCACGATGACTGCTCAGGTCAAGTATTCAAACCTAGGCCTACGGATTCATGGTTAGGCAAGCTAATCACTGAAGTGGTGAAATCCAAGTTGCACTACATTGTGTAATGATTATACTAGAGTCGGTCAGCATTTAAGAGGAGCTATGGTTGTAACGTACATCTGGCAGCGCAACATTTTTTAACATTGGGAGGCGTCAGGAGTCAAGATCATGAATGTGTGAAACTAGCCTTATAAAGTGACTGCCAGACTCAACTCACCCCAAACCAGCTGAGTTAGACAGAAAAAATCAGGCAACTTTAAGCCTACAAATCACCTGCTTTAAGGTCACTTTTCTTTACCTTGCCACAGCACACAGCAAGAATTTAGCTGCCAGATGCCACCAGGAGCAGAACGCTGCCTTAATTGGCTTGGCCATCCTTCTACACCAGCGCCTCACATACCTTACCACTCCTCATCAGGAAGAGGCAAAGCTTTCCACTACACAATGGAGGAGTTGTCACCATTATAAAACATGACAAAGGCAACACAAACACAGCAACACACACACACATACACAGAGAGAGAGAGAGAGAGAGAGAGAGAGAGAGAGAGAGAGAGAGAGAGAGAGAGAGAGAGAGAGAGAGAGAGAGAGAGAGAGAGAGAGAGAGAGAGAGAGAGAGAGAGAGAGAGAGAGAGAGAGAGAGAGAGAGAGAGAGAGAGAGAGAGAGAGAGAGAGAGAGAGAGAGAGAGAGAGAGAGAGAGAGAGAGAGAGAGAGAGAGAGAGAGAGAGAGAGAGAGAGAGAGAGAGAGAGAGAGAGAGAGAGAGAGAGAGAGAGAGAGAGAGAGTGAGAGTGAGAGAGAGAGAGAGAGAGAGAGAGAGAGAGAGAGAGAGAGAGAGAGAGAGGCAGAGAGAGAGAGGCAGAGAGAGAGAGGCAGAGAGAGAGAGAGAGAGAGAGAGAGAGAGAGAGAGAGAGAGAGAGAGAGGCAGAGAGAGAGAGAGGCAGAGAGAGAGAGAGAGGCAGAAAGAGAGAGGCAGAGAGAGAGAGAGAGGCAGAGAGAAAGAGAGGCAGAAAGAGAGAGGCAGAGAGAGGCAGAGAGAGAGAGGCAGAGAGAGAGAGAGAGAGAGAGAGAGAGAGAGAGGCAGAGAGAGAGAGAGAGAGAGGCAGAGAGAGAGAGAGAGAGAGAGGCAGAGAGAGAGAGAGGCAGAGAGAGAGGCAGAGAGAGAGGCAGAGAGAGAGAGAGAGGCAGAGAGAGAGGCAGAAAGAGAGAGGCAGAGAGAGAGAGAGAGAGAGAGAGAGAGAGAGAGAGAGAGAGAGAGAGAGAGAGAGAGAGAGAGAGAGAGAGAGAGAGAGAGAGAGAGAGAGAGAGAGGGGGGGGGGTCTCCTCACCTCCATCATTGGGGTCCAGTAGGGAGTGTGGGCACAGGCTCGGGGCAGAGTGAAGGCTGCACACACACGCAGGACGCAGGCAGTCAGCAGGTGAAGGGGAGGGTGGCCCTGGCCCACCTGAGCCAGAGCCACACGCAGCTGGTCCAGAGACAGTCCCTGGGCATCACCTCCACAGTCATTGTTCTTGGGCGGCGCTGCGGGCCCTGTCGCTGCCTGCAGGTAAACAAGGATGAGGTGTTACATGTGTAGCAGCCAGACACGCACACGAGGGCCCCTCACTTGAGCGTGCCCGTCTCTAGAGGGGGAACAGTCCTCCACTCTCAATATGCTCTTCCCTTAATCAGCTGAATCACTCACACCCTGCCCCTACTCTCTCTCTCTGCATAGATAAGAAAAAAACATTGCAGCCAACTGTAAAAAATAATCTGAAATCCTTCTTCAGTTACACAAACAACAGAAAGATCATAATTGGAGCTGAACCCCTAACTAACAGTGACGGAGAATTAGTGACTGACAGCCAGCACGTTGCAAATTTGTTAAACAATTATTTTTTCCTGGTATTTAATACTAGCAGTCTTCCCACCAATACCACAAACACCAGTGACGGAAAAGTTGGAAAGTTTGGTTTAGTCGGCGCAACATCTGTGGTCATATGCCGGAGAGAGACAGAAGAGGAAGGAATTATAGGAGAAGGGAACAGATCCCAGGAGACTGGACACAACCCCCGATTAATACCTGGTACCCATTCACTGCTGGGTGGACAGGGGCGTAGGGTATCGGAAAAGCCACCCAGTGACGACAAACTAACTTCATAATAAGTACCAATGAAGTCCTAAATGCTCACCAATCCCTTAAGGAGGTGCTGAGGTGGAAAAAAAAATAATGAAAAAAAAGTATTCACATTTAAGACTTGAGATTTTCAGGATATGTTTGGAATAAGATGCATGTTTTACATGCATGACGTCATGACTTCATGTCATGCAGACAAATTTAAACAGCGCGGAGGTAGCTTTTCGACATTTTCCGAGTGAAAAAAGTGCGCGTTACACACCGTAAGATGCGGTATACTTTATTCTGGGGACATCTGGGAACTATTGTGTCAAATGGAGGTGGTTTGGGTGTTGGTTTCGTACCAGTAACAATAACCCCGAGGCCCACCAAAACCTAACCATCGGCGTATAAGACACAAGGTGAGTTTTCAAATCTTATTTTTTGAAAAAAAGTGCGTCTTATATGATGGGAAATACGGTATATATATATATATATATATATATATATATATATATATATATATATATATATATATATATATATATATATATATATACAGTCGTCCCTCAAATAGTACGGTGTCGTATAGTACAGTTTCAGTTTTATACGGATTGTCCTGGAAGAATTTTATGTAGAATTTTTAAATTTCCCACTCTTCGCACCAAGTAGCCCTGGCGTGAGTGGCATCATTGTTCTACCAAAACACCTGCTGAAAGCACCCATAAGCGTTCAAGAAAGATGTTCACCTTGCAGAATAATTCAGATTTAGGAAAAGTTACGTTTTGGGATGAGTTACACTGCGGTAGGGAGAGCATACCACGTGAATGAGAGCAGTGTTCGCTGTAACAATCATAATGTAAAAGAAATTCTTGCCACTGTAACTGCCATGGCAGTGCTCCAAGAGTGCTGCAAGAGTGGAGATAAAGGCCGTGCTTTTAAGCCTCGTTGTTGCTATGGTAACGGCGTCTCACTCGCAGCAAAATGGCGTACACTGATCTTCCTGGTGACGTTTAACATGCATTACTAGCTGTCCTGGCTGATGAACTCCTTGCAACAGAAGATGAAAAGGAAGCTGCAGTGGGTGTGGTGGCACAGAGAGGTGAAATGCAATGGAAACACTTATATGTGTTTGTTTGGGCCGCCATGTTTGCTGATGACGTCATCACAGCACGAAGACGCTCCACCTCTCAAAGCCAGGAGCCAGCGGACGTTGGTAACTCGTGCTGCCGCGTCACTCGTTTGAGAGAACTCGGGACATTTCGAGAGTCCCGATTCCCTCTCTCAAACACAGCCCAGGAGTGTTTCAAGGGGGGGCACTAATTTTATACGGATTTTCGAATAGTACGGGGGTCCTGGGTCCCTAACCCCTGTACTATTTGAGGGACGACTGTATATATATATATATATATATATATATATATATATATATATATATATATATATATATATATATATATATATATATATATATATATATATATATATATATATATATATATATATATATATATATATATATATATATATATATATATATATATATATATACACAGTAGAGCCCCATTTAGCGCGAGAATTAGGTGGATGAACGCGTTCGCGCTAACTGAATTCGCGCTAATTGAATAAAGTAACCAATATGAAAAAAAATATTTGGTGCACACGTGGGTCTGACTTTTGGGTTTGATAATTACTCAAAATAATCACTCACATTAAAAAAAAAAAACCTACGATTGGCTGAGCTCTGAAAACACGCTTGTGATTCGCTGGGAGTCTGATGACGTCATCGCCGGCACCCACCCGGTCAGCGGCCTCGCTGCCTTAAGGCAGTATCACACTTGGAAAACCGGCAAATCCAAATTTTCTGGGTATGCGTCACACACGGCCAAGGTCAGTTGCCCGAATCCACATCCACAACGTAAACAAAGCACTTGTCCTGTATCAACATGGCGTCGTCTGTTAAAGTAAAGGCTCTCGCGGCTTCTGCCGCGCATCATGGCGATTTGTGCCATGCATCAAGTCGGCTTATACTGCGCATCATGGCGGCTTGTACTGCGCATCATGGCGGCTTGTGCCGTGCATCATGGCGGCTTGTGCTGCGCATCATGGCGGCTTGTACCGCACATCAAGGCGGCTTGTGCCGTGCATCATGGCGGCTTGTGCTGCGCATCATGGCGGCTTGTACCGCACATCAAGGCGGCTTGTGCCGTGCATCATGGCGGCTTGTGCTGCGCATCATGGCGGCTTGTACTGCGCATCATGGCGGCTTGTGCCGTGCATCATGGCGGCTTGTGCTGCACATCATGGTGGCTTGTGCCGCGCATCATGGCGGCTTGTGCCGTGCATCATGGTGGCTTGTGCCGTGCATCATGGTGGCTTGTGCTGCACATCATGGTGGCTTGTGCTGCACATCATGGTGGCTTGTGCCGTGCATCATGGTGGCTTGTGCCGTGCATCATGGTGGCTTGTGCCGTGCATCATGGCGGCTTGTGCCGTGCATCATGGTGGCTTGTGCCGTGCATCATGGTGGCTTGTGCCGTGCATCATGGCGGCTTGTGCCGTGCATCATGGTGGCTTGTGCCATGCATCATGGTGGCTTGTGCCGTGCATCATGGTGGCTTGTGCCGTGCATCATGGCGGCTTGTGCCGTGCATCATGGCGGCTTGTGCCGTGCATCATGGTGGCTTGTGCCGTGCATCATGGTGGCTTGTGCCGCGCATCATGGCGGCTTGTGCCGTGCATCATGGTGGCTTGTGCCGTGCATCATGGTGGCTTGTGCTGCACATCATGGTGGCTTGTGCCGTGCATCATGGTGGCTTGTGCCGTGCATCATGGTGGCTTGTGCCGTGCATCATGGTGGCTTGTGCCGTGCATCATGGTGGCTTGTGCTGCACATCATGGTGGCTTGTGCCGTGCATCATGGTGGCTTGTGCCGCGCATCATGGTGGCTTGTGCCGTGCATCATGGTGGCTTGTGCTGCACATCATGGTGGCTTGTGCCGTGCATCATGGTGGCTTGTGCTGCACATCATGGTGGCTTGTGCCGTGCATCATGGTGGCTTGTGCCGTGCATCATGGTGGCTTGTGCCGTGCATCATGGTGGCTTGTGCCGTGCATCATGGTGGCTTGTGCCGTGCATCATGGTGGCTTGTGCCGTGCATCATGGTGGCTTGTGCTGCGCATCATGGTGGCTTGTGCCGTGCATCATGGTGGCTTGTGCCGCGCATCATGGTGGCTTGTGCCGCGCATCATGGTGGCTTGTGCCGTGCATCATGGTGGCTTGTGCCGCGCATCATGGTGGCTTGTGCCGTGCATCATGGTGGCTTGTGCCGTGCATCATGGTGGCTTGTGCCGCGCATCATGGTGGCTTGTGCCGTGCATCATGGTGGCTTGTGCCGCGCATCATGGTGGCTTGTGCCGTGCATCATGGTGGCTTGTGCCATGCATCATGGTGGCTTGTGCCATGCATCATGGTGGCTTGTGCCATGCATCATGGTGGCTTGTGCCATGCATCATGGTGGCTTGTGCCGTGCATCATGGTGGCTTGTGCCGTGCATCATGGTGGCTTGTGCCATGCATCATGGTGGCTTGTGCCATGCATCATGGTGGCTTGTGCCATGCATCATGGTGGCTTGTGCCATGCATCATGGTGGCTTGTGCCATGCATCATGGTGGCTTGTGCCGTGCATCATGGTGGCTTGTGCCGTGCATCATGGTGGCTTGTGCCATGCATCATGGTGGCTTGTGCCGTGCATCATGGTGGCTTGTGCCATGCATCATGGTGGCTTGTGCCATGCATCATGGTGGCTTGTGCCGTGCATCATGGTGGCTTGTGCCGTGCATCATGGTGGCTTGTGCCGTGCATCATGGTGGCTTGTGCCGTGCATCATGGCGGCTTGTGCCGTGCATCATGGTGGCTTGTGCCATGCATCATGGTGGCTTGTGCCGTGCATCATGGCGGCTTGTGCCATGCATCATGGTGGCTTGTGCCATGCATCATGGCGGCTTGTGCCGTGCATCATGGCGGCTTGTGCCGTGCATCATGGTGGCTTGTGCCGTGCATCATGGCGGCTTGTGCCGTGCATCATGGTGGCTTGTGCCGTGCATCATGGTGGCTTGTGCCGTGCATCATGGCGGCTTGTGCCATGCATCATGGTGGCTTGTGCCATGCATCATGGCGGCTTGTGCCGTGCATCATGGCGGCTTGTGCCGTGCATCATGGCGGCTTGTGCCGTGCATCATGGCGGCTTGTGCCGTGCATCATGGCGGCTTGTGCCGTGCATCATGGCGGCTTGTGCCGTGCATCATGGCGGCTTGTGCCGTGCATCATGGTGGCTTGTGCCGTGCATCATGGTGGCTTGTGCCGTGCATCATGGCGGCTTGTGCCGTGCATCATGGTGGCTTGTGCCGTGCATCATGGTGGCTTGTGCCGTGCATCATGGCGGCTTGTGCCGTGCATCATGGTGGCTTGTGCCGTGCATCATGGCGGCTTGTGCCACGCATCATGGCGGCTTGTGCCACGCATCATGGCGGCTTGTGCTGCGCATCATGGCGGCTTGTGCCGCGCATCATGGCGGGAAGAATTAGAAGAAGCAAGATGTTGACATTTTCTATTGATAAAAGAAGTTTTGATAAGTCGGAGAATAGATTTGGCACGATTCCGGGCTGAAATGTAAAGGTCAAAGTTAGTGGGTGTTCGAAGGCCCTGGAACCTTTTGTGAGCTGCCTCTCTATCTTTAATAGCACGAGAACAAGCATGATTAAACCAAGGCTTTTAAACATGAGGAGTAGAGAAAGAACGTGGACTGTATGCCTTCATTCCAGAGACAATCACCTCTGTGATGCACTGAGCACACACAGAGGGGTCTCTCTCCTGGAAGCAGTAATCATTCCACGGGAAATTGGAAAAGTACATCCTCAGGTCGTCCCACCGAGCTGAAGCAAAATGCCAGAAGCATCGCCTCTTTGGTGAGTCCAGAGGATGTACAGGAGCGATAGGACAGGATAAAGAAATAAGGTTATGATCGGAGGAGCCCAACGGAGAGAACAGTTTGACAGAGTAAGCAGAAGGAATAGAGGTAAGGAAGAGGTCTAGAATGTTGGGCATGTCTCCAAGACGGTCGGGAATATGAGTAGGGTGCTGAACCAACTGCTCTAGGTCGTTGAGGAGAGCAAAGTTGTAGGCTTGTTCACCAGGCTGGTCAGTGAAAGAGGATGAAAGCCAAAGCTGGTGGTGAACATTGAAATCTCCTAGGATGGAGATTTCAGCGAAAGGAGAGTGAGTCAAGATGTGCTCCACTTTAGAGTTCAAATAGTCAAAGAATTTTACATAGTTAGTAGAGTTAGCTGAGAGATAAACAGCACAGATGTATTTAGTAATAGAATGACAATGAAGTCTTAGCCAGATGGTAGAAAATTCTGAAGAGTCAAGGTCAAGGGCACGAGAGCAAGTGATGTCGTTGCGCACATAGGCGCAACATCCAGCTTTGGATTAAAATTTAGGATAGAGATAGTAGGAGGGAACAGAGTAGAGGTTGCTGTCAGTAGCCTCAGAAACCTGTGTTTCGGTAAGGAAGAGAAGGTGAGGTTTAGAGGAGAGATGGTGTTTCATAGAATGAAAATTAGAACGAAGACCGCGAATGTTGCAGAAATTGATAAGGAGGAGGTTCGAGGAGTTATCCGGACACCTCTCAAGTCGACAGCCAGAAGGGGAGTCCTACCATCATTCACTCGTCACAATAGCTTTGCATCATCTGCAAACAAAGTCACATAGCTGGTCACTCCCTCCACCATATCATTTATATAAACAGCGAACATTATTGGTGCCAGCACCGAACCTTGTGGGACCCCACTCATCACCGGGCACCAGTTGGAAACCTTGTCCTTGATTATTGTCCTCATTTCCCTGTTAGTTAGGAAGTCCTCCAGCCACTTACTCAGTCCATCACCCACTCCACCCCTATTTTTTATTTTCCAAATTAGTCTTCTGTGCGGTACTTTGTCGAATGCCTTTTTCAAATCCAGGTACACTCCATCCCCCCAGCCTTCTCTCTCTTGTATTAAATCTGTCACCCTTGAGTAATAACACAACAAGTTGGTGACACAAGATCTCCCTCTCCTGAATCCAAACTGGCAATCTGAGATAATTTTCTCACTTTCTAAAATATCCGACCACCTGTTTTTAATCAGCCTCTCACATATCTTTGCAACCACACTAGTGAGTGACACCGGTCTGTAATTTAATGGGTCCTCTCTCTTTCCTCCCTTAAAAATTGGTACTATGTTTGCTCTCTTCCAATCCTGTGGCACCCTTCCTTCACTCAGGGAGGCGCTCATTATGGAGTGCAGTTTCTCTGCAAGTTGCTCACTACATTCTTTCAGGATCCACCCTGATACTTCATCCGGCCCTGTCGCCTTCTTACATCCAGCTCGTTCAAGCTTTCCTTGACCTCCTGCACCGTTAACTGTATCTCCTGCATAACCCTTCCTCTTTCCTGGCCCGGTGGTTGTACGAATTCGTCTTCCATTTTGAAAACTTTTTGAAAGCTGTTGTTCATCACTTCTGCCATCTCTGCTGGGTCCTCATATGTAGTTCCATCCATTTTCAGTTTAGCGATTGTTTCTCTATTCTTTAATTTGCCGTTCACATGTCTATAGAACAGTTTAGGTTGGTCTTTGCATTTGTCGATCATATCTTTTTCATATTTACGTTTTTCTTCTCTTCTAATTTTTGTATTTTCATTCCTTGCTTGTTTGAAATTGTTCCACACGTTGATTCTTCTTCATCTCCTCCATCCCTTCCAAGCTTCCTCCTTTCTCTTTCTAGCTGCCTCGCATCTTTTGTTAAACCATTCCTTTTTACCAACATCCTTTTTGGTTACCTTTGGGACATATCTTTTCTCGGCTTCTTTGTACAGCTTTAAAAACTCCTCCCACTTGTCTTGTGTACTCTTGGCTTTGTACAGCCCACTCCAATTTGCATTCTCAAAAAAAATTCTCATATTAACAAAGTCTGCCTTAGAGTAGTTTCTTCTCCCTATTTTATGATTCTTTTTTCGGTCAATCATTCTCTTTTCTTTTACTTCAAATTCCACAACCACATGGTCACTCTTTGCTACTGGGCAGTCTATTTTCATATTTTCTATTACTTCCGGCTCCTTGCTAAATACCAGGTCTAATCTCGATGCCTCTCCTTCTTTCCCGAATCTAGTATGTTCTTTAATCCATTGCGTCAGCACATGTTCCATTGCCAGCTGCAGGAGTCTTCCTCCCCACGACTCTTCTGTTCCCTGAGTCTGCCAGTCCTCCCATTCTACCTCCTTGCAATTAAAATCACCCATCAAAATTATTTTCTCACTCTCTCTTAACATTCCATCCAAGCAACTCACTGTATCATTACTTCATATTCTCGGGCCTTCCATGCATTGGTTCTTGGTGGCACATACCCTACTACATACTGCCTCCTTCTTCCTTCAGCACCCACAGTTTCCACTTTCAGTACCTCTGCCAAGCCTTCACCCTCAATCACCTCTTCCACCCTAATGCCTTTCCTTACCATCAACATCACACCTCCTCCCTGTTTTCTCTTTCTGTCTCTCCTCCATATACTGTATGCACCTTCTCCAATCCCCACCACCTCAATTGGGTCACACAAGTCAGTTTCCGTCAGCCCCACAATATCAGGTTCTTTGTCTCTCAAATAGTCGTTTAACTCTATCCACGATGACACTATTCCATTAATATTCGTATAAGACACTTTCCATCCTTCCTCCATTACTCTCCAGAAAAACTCCTTTTCTTCTCTTCTTCTGATCTCTTCTCATTTAAATCACAAACCTCACCTCTGAGTTCATTCAACTTGTCTCTTTCTTGTTCATTCAGATCTTTCCTCAGCCACATCATTTTGGTGTCTTCTACTCCCGCTAACTTCCAAGCTCCTGCCAGGGCCTCTTCTGCTTTGCTCTGTGCCTTAAATCATATCCTAATTGGTCTATCTTTTTCTCCATTGTATTCACCAGGTCACTTCCCTCTTCTTGTACCCTCTGTACGATCTTCCTCGCTATATCTTTCAAGTTGTTTTCCCTCACAGATTTGTTTGGGGTCTTCTCCTCCTTGACATTGAACACAATGACGCTCTTCTTTTTCTCCACCGTGCCTCTTACTAGTGCCTCATATTCTTTGATTACCTGCACCACCTTCTCAGCCATCCTCTCCTCCAACTGCTCCTCCACAATCTCCTTAAAGCTCCGCACACTCCCACTCTGCACCATCTCTCCACCATTATCAACTTTCTGTTCCAAATTCTTAACTCTTTGCTCCACTTCCACTTTTTCATCCCTTCGCTTCTCCTCCCACTTATTCCGCTCCTTATTCATCTTTTCCATAGAATCCACGTTTTCCTTTATCCCCTCGGAGCATTTTATCAGCTGAATGTTGAGTTCCTTCACTTCTGCTTCTAAATCATTTATCCTTCTCTTGTCGTCCTCTCTCTCCCTTCTCAACTCACTCACCATCTTCATCACCACTTCAAAATCAGTCTCCAACCCTTTCACCCTTATCTGCAATAGTCTATTTTGCAAATCACTGTTTTCCTCAAATCCGGAGAAATCAGCTGCCAGTTCTGTTTATGTGATGGCGGCTTAAACAAATCCATCTCGGGCTCGGTACGGTTCTCAATGTTTATACAGGTAACTCTCGATTTACATGAGTATTGCATCCTTGAAGAGGTCGCGTAAATCAAAAACAATGTAAATCAAACAAGAGGTAGGTTTCTGTCGAAAAATAAATACCGTAATTTTCGGCGTATAACGCGCACCTTTTTCACATCAAAATGCCTGAAAGTTTAGCCCTGCGCGTTATAAGCCGAATGTACAATTTTTTTATGATTTTCTTTTCTTCTTTGGGGTGTTTTTAAGGGTCTGTTTTTCGTCTTATCCAATAACAACGGCAAACTTAACTTTATTATTGTTTATAATCCTTCACAGTCCATAGCTGTCTTATAAATGCTACCATAGATTACAGGGCGATCTAATAACCACTATACAAAAATTAAATCGGTGGAGGATCGCCCATGCCTTGCTGTTATCCCGTTTTTCCGTCGGGCGCCATTTGTATGATCTTGATCTTGATGTCACAGGTGGCTTAAGATTGTATTGGAAAAAAATATCCAAGTGCTCATTATTAATTATTAATATTAGTGAGAATAATGGGGTAAATATGATATCAGAAACTGTACATCATGAGTCTTGTACGAGGAGTTATTTCACGCAATCCCAGCCCGGCCGCCATTTGCATTGTTTACAAACCACACAACCACACCCATACAACAAACAGCTGCATGGCGCGTGTCACCAGAACCGTGTGAATTGTGTCTTGCCTAGTTCTCTGTCATAACCTACGAGTGATGGTGGGAATCATATGCTTATTCACTTCATTCAGTGGAGAGAGAGAGAGAGAGAGAGAGAGAGAGAGAGAGAGAGAGAGAGAGAGAGAGAGAGAGAGAGAGAGAGAGAGAGAGAGAGAGAGAGAGAATATCCATATCACCGAGATATCCACTCAGGCACTCAGCCTCAGCCTCACTCGTGTGAGGAAGAAATGAGGGACACCATGAGCGGCTGGCAAGTATTGGTATCGGTACCGAGCAGTCTGGTACCGGTACCGTACCATATAGCTGGTACCGTTAATACCGGTACTGGTACCGGTACCTGCCCACCCCTATTGTTGAGCAGCATGGCAGCGTGGGTACTGTATTGTTGTTCAAGTGGTGCGCGGGAAGAACTGAGCTCAGCTGTGTGGCCGCGGCGCCATGTGAGTCCAGTTGCTTGAGACATCTGGTGGCCACTCCATAAAATATCGCGTATAAGTGAAAAAACGTGTAAATTAAAAATTTATTTGGATTTTGGACCCTGCGTTATTTAAAAAACGCATAAATCGAGAGTTACCCGTAATCCCGTATCCATCAATATACCACTTTCTCCTCCCAACCTCTTTCCGGGGACAGCGCCAGTAATGCCCTCCTCCATATGTCACAGGTTAAAGGTAAAATAGGCAAACAATTAAAAGCTAAAACGTTAAAAGTCAAGTCAAAAAGTTAAAATAATTAAAATAATCCTTCGGGGCTCCGTCCTCCCGTGTCCTCCCAGCGCCAGCAGCGTAAAATAGATAGAAACGTTAAAAGTCTAAAAGTTAAAAGAAAACTAAAAAACTAAAAGCTAAAAAGTTAAAACCTCCCGGAGCTCCGTGCACCGCGTCCACACAGGCCGGCAGCTGGCGTGTGTCTGTGTGTGTGTGTGTGTGTGTGTGTGTGTGTGTGTGTGTGTGTGTGTGTGTGAGAGAGAGAGAGAGAGAGAGAGAGAGAGAGAGAGAGAGAGAGAGAGAGAGAGAGAGAGAGAGAGAGAGAGAGAGAGAGAGAGAGAGAGAGAGAGAGAGAGAGAGAGAGAATAAATCATAAACCTACAAACGTAAACTTTCAAACATGTGAATCCCCTCTCAACTACATTCTCTTTCCAGGCGACCACAACTCCAGCATATCAACTCTGATGTTCCAGGCCAGTCCACTCAGGCAAGCTCATTGTGGAGCGTTGACAAACACCTTGATTGCCCCCTGCTAACGCTGCTCCCCTACATCACACTGAACTCAGGCTTCATTCATCAGTTGGTTGAGTGTATGCTGCATGGCATGGTACCACAGTGATGTATCTAACTTATGTAGGTGAGGGATTCTGACTCCTTGAAGACAGTGATCTCAGGCTCAAGACCCCTGCACGGAGCGAGAGTCAGCGGTCATGCCTGCCTGCCCTTTAGGGGTCAACGTCTATAACTGATGTAAGGCCCCTTTCACACGAGCGGTTTCTGCCACTGCGGCACGTGCCGGATGGTTTAGCTTTACATTGACTCCTATGGGTACGTTCACATGAAGCCGGAGCGGCAGGACTGCCGCTCCGGCAGCCGCACCCTGCCGGACTGCCAGCAAGACCGAAGCGGCAGAAATGCCGCACAGCGATTTCAGTGGCCATGTGTTGCTATGGGCACGTTCACACATGCGGTGTTTGCCGCATGCGGCGAGGGATAGTTGTCTGTCAACACTGGGAGGAAGGGCACGCGACCACTTTGTCTGCATTATTGGAAAAGCTGGTATGCACTATATTTTCCATCTTATGAACTTTCAATTAATGTATATTGAAAATGTAAGTGTCTTACATATTAATTTTGTATACCTCTGTACAACAAACATCTGCATATAAATTTCAGGGTTATGGCTAATTAAAAATTATCATGACACGGAGCTGCTGGTCTCTGAGATTGAAAGACGGCCTTGTTTGTGGGATCCCTCAAGAGAGGATTACAAATATGACTGAAGGAGATACTGAAGCGGATGCGGCAGACACCGCACTTGACCGCAGATGTCCAGGTGCCATGCGGCTGCCGCTTGCCGGAGCGGCAGAAACCGCTCGTGCGAAAGAGCATGTGGCTGCTGCTCCAGCATGTGCCGGAGCAGCAAAAACCGCTCATGTGAAAGGGGCCTAAGACACTGAAGACTGTTAAGATGTACAAGTATGAGTTGTCCACTAGGTGGGGCATTTCAGCAGCATTTTATAAGCAGAACATTTTAGCAATACAGTCGTCCCTCAAATAGTAGTTTCCAATAGTACGGTTTCAGTTTTACACGGATTGTCATGGAAGATTTTATTTAGGATTTTTAAATTTCCCACTTGTCGCACCAAGAAGCCCTGGCATGAGTGGCATCATTGTTCTACCAAAACACCTGCTGAAAGCACCCCAATGCGTTCGAGAAAGGTGTTCACCTTGGAGAAGAATTCAGATTTAGGAGAAATTACATTTTGGGATGAGTTACTTTGCCGTAGGGAGAGCATACTACGTGCATGAGAGCAGTGTTCACTGTATCTATCATCTCGGGTCTTAGTCTTAGTTCGGGAGGTAGTTGTCCCTTTCAGTCCCAACTACAGCCTTTGAAACGGCTTATTCCCTCAGGGCCAACACCCTGAAAATCATAGTGAAAAATAAATTCTTGCCGCACTAACTGCCAGTGCTCCAAGAGTGGAGATAAAGGCCGTCCTTTTACTAAACCTCATCGTTGTTATTGTAATGGCATCTCACTCGCAGCAAAATGGCGTACACTGGTCTTCCTGGCGACGTCTAACATGCATTACAAGCTGTCCTGGCTGACAACTCCTTACAACAGAAGATGAAAAGGAAGCTGCAGTGGTTATGGTGACACAGAGAGGTGAAATGCAATGGAAACACTTATATGTGTTTGTTTGGGCCGCCATGTTTGCTGATGACGTCATCACAGCACGAAGGCGCTCCACCTCTCAAAGCCGGGAGCCATTGGACGTGATGAGTTGGCAACTCGTGCTGCCACGTCATGCGTCTGAGATCACTCGAGACGTTCTGAGAGTCCCGATTCTCTCTCTCAAACACAGCCCAGGAGTGTTTTTAAGAGGGGTACTAATTTTATAAGGATTTTCGAATAGTACGGGGTCCTGAGTCCCTAGCCCCCGTACTATTTGAGGGATGACTGTACTTAGAAAAAGTGGGACAAACATGAAAAAAGCAGGACTGTTCCAGGTAGAGGCGGGACTCTGGTCACCGTAAATGTATTCCTGTTACAACCAAAAAGTTCAGAGAACAATAATTCAACACTCACCTTCCCAGTTTCCAGTAAAACCAAACACAGGTCAATCAGCTTGTGGGCCAGCTTGAGTCCCAGGTGTTCCTTGGCTCCCTGCATGCCTAGTGATGCGTGGAGAAGGGCCAGCGCCATTACCTTGGCCTCAGCAGCTCCTTCTCTGCTGCTCTCTGACACACCGCACAGGGACAGCAGCTCAGAGGCACCAAAGCCAGACACAACTCTGGGCATGCCACTCCAGATTTTTTCAGCGTAGTCCCTCGCCTTTCCTCCACTGTGTAGGCACGGTGCAGCCTCTCTCTTCAGTGCTGACAGGAAGGCAGTCTTCTTGGCAAGCTGAGACTTAAGCAAAATCTTGGCCAGCACGAGGTCACTGAAGGTCCTGGGCAGCAGGACATAAGGAAGGCAGGTAGACAGCACCAAATGGCTTGTGCTGCTGTCATAGTGAGCCGCAGCACTGCCTGAGAGGGCCGCCAAACTTGCCTCTCGTACTGCCTGCCATCCTTTCCCACTCTTGGACAGTAGGCGGCAACACTGCTCAGCCAGGACGGGAGGCGGGAGTGCTGCCAGTGCCACCGGTGTGGAGAGTGCCATAAGAGGAATTGGTGGGTGGTCATCAGACAGCATGCTGCGGACGTGCAGCACGGTGGCTCCCCCGGACTGCTCCTGGGGGCAAGGGAAGGGAGGCTGTGGGATGAACACTCAAGAGAGGAATCACTGACATATTCTTCTTGCTACTGGGTTAATGTTTACCAACACTGACATGATGATAAACAATCCTAACACTACAAAGGCCTTGATATGAAGGAATGTAGAGCTGGTTCCTGACTACAATAATTTAGCTGGGAACACTGAAGAATCTATCACCACTGACACAGAAGTAGCAGGAATCATTATTAAGAGTAAAAAAATTCTATCTGTGCCTCCCACACACTCCCCATCACAGGACCTTCCGCCAAGGGGGTCATGGTGGAGGCATTTCAGGCCCTCCCTGCTCCGGTGCAATGTGCACTATGTGAGCTACTCCGTGCAGTGTTTCATCACTTTGTTTTGACTTTATCACATTTAAGACACTTGTGCTTCTTTTTACCAAATAAAAAGAGGAATAAATGTACTGATGCCACAGCATTCATAATCACCCTCACTACTGGGGGAACACAGGTGGTGGGCCATGTCACATAATCACCCTCACTACTGGGGGAACACAGGTGGTGGGCCATGTCACATAATCACCCTCACTACTGGGGGAACACAGGTGGTGGGCCGTGTCACTGCAAGGAGATAACTCTGCACAGACACGGTTGCCTGCTTGAACTTCTCAGAGCCAAACTGCAAGACACGGACAGCATCACACTATTTCTCTAATAAGTATATCAAAGGGATGCCTGGCAAAAAAACAGCTGGAAACATTGAGACAGGTGGTGTGGATGGGAAGTGGGGTGTGGATGGAGTGAACAAGAAAGGCCAGTACCTTGAGGATGTTTGTGCTGAGAGGGGCTTGTTCTTGGAAAGGAGCTGACATTTGTGGCATGAAGAGAGATGGGGTACTTGTGAGAGGGAGTGAGGAGATAAGGGAGGTATGGAGACAGCACTTTGAAACCACGATGAATGGGAGTGTGGGAGGGAGAGCAGAAGCGACGAGTGTAGGAACAAGGATCAAGAGGTGGAGAGGAGTGAGATAGGGGAGCCAATGAAGGGAGTGGATTTTGAAGTGGTCAAAGGGGTGAATCGTGGTGCACTGAGATGGTTTGGACGCGTGATGAGAATGAATGAGAAGGAATTTGTGAAGTGTATGAGGGAAGGATTGAGGGAGGGGGTGTGAGGGGAAGACCACCTGTGAAGTGGATATATATATAGATATATATATATATATATATATAATATATATATATTTATATATATATATATTTTTATATATATATATATATATATTTTTATATCTCTCTCTCTCTCTCTCTCTCTCTCTCTCTCTCTCTCTCTCTCTCTCTCTCTCCATATTCCAGAAAATGACAACAAAATTATCACCCCCCCATGCCAGCGACCAGCACCCTCCTCCGGGCAACACCAGTACACCCACCTCTCTGTCCAGCTTCTTGAGGTAGGCCCTGCTGGCCTCCTCCCTCAAAGTTTCCTGTGGGTGGAGCAGCTGTGTGAAGCTGCCAGACGACCCACTCGCCGGAAGCACCAGCGACCGCAGCACCTGTGTAGGTGTAATGATAAATAACAATAATAAAATAATAATAATAATAATAGTAATAGCAATAATAATAATAATAATAATAATAATAATAATAATAATAATGATAATAATAATGATAATAATAATAATAATAATAATAATAATAATAATAATAATAATAATAATAATAATAAATGGTTAATTCAATTGTTAGCAACCACAAGGCTGAATATTGACAAAGTACTAATAAAAATTTATGGGAGAATATAATGAAGTGCAGTAAGTGGGAAAGGCTGGTTGGGGGGTGTAGTGTGTGTGTATTTACCTATTTGTAGTCTACAGGGCCCGAGCTAAGCTCTAATAGTCCCATCTCCATATCTACATTCATCCAGCCTTTCCTTCATTTGGTGGGCACTGCTCGCCTCCACCACTTCTTCCCGCAAGCTGTTCCAGGTGTTAACACTTCCATGTGGAAAACTACACTTTTTCGAGCCACTCAAACAAATTCCTTTATTAAGTTTCTTTCCATGTCCTCTCTGCCCCTTTGTTCTCGCAGTTGAGAAGAGATCAGCTCTATCCACCTCATCATCCCAAATGAACACCACTGAGTGCCAGGATTCGAACCCGGGCCTTCTGACTAGAAGCCAGGGCAGCATACCGACCAGACCACTGATTTACACACCGTATGTGCCATTAGGGTTTGATTAAAAGCGTTTCCATCAGTCAAGGGTGTGGGCGGGGTTACCTTCACCTTCATGTCCACAGTGCGGGGCTGGGGCATCAGTTAATGGCCGCAGAAGTGGCCTCTGGTGCGGTAACCTTTTAGCCCATCGGTGGTCTGGTCGGTATGCTGCCCTGACTTCTAGTCAGATGGCCCGGGTTTGAATCCTGGCACTCAGTGGTGTTCATTTGGGATGTTTTTCACCATGTTAATACAGTTTCTCTGATGCACCTCATCAAACTTATTTACCAACTTATACAGCGTGATCAGATCTCCTCTCTCCCTTCTTTGTTCCAGTGTTGTCAAGTCCATCTCCTTCAATCTGCCTCCATACGTCACATTCGAGAGTTCTGGGACCATTTTAGTAGCAGTTCTCTGTATTCTTTCCAACTTTCTGATATCCTTCTTTTTGTGAGGCAACCACACAACTGCACCATATTCAAGTTTTGGTCTTATCAGAGTTGTTATTATTTTCTTCATCATTTCTTTGTACATATAATGGAATGATACCTTTATATTTTGCATCATCCTGTAGGTTTCTCCAAATAACTTGTTTAAGTGCTTTTCTGGGGATGGTGTGTCTTGCATCATTACTCCTAAGTCTTTTTCTTCATGTACCACCTTTAAGTTTTCTTCTCCCATCCTGTATGTTTTCCTCGGTCTTTTTTTACTTTTCCCCATTTCCATAACATGACATTTGTTTGCATTAAATTCCATCTCCCGTAACTGGCTCCATCTATACACTATCCAGGTCTTTTTGCAGTTCTCCACAGTCTTCCTCCCTCTTCACTTTTCTTATTAACTTTGCATCGTCTGCAAAAAGGCTCATATAACTTTTTATACCCATCAGCATATCATTTATATATATTATGAACATTATTGGTGCCAGAACTGAGCCTTGAGGAACTCCACTCTCTACTCTCCTCCAATTTGATTTCTCCTCTCTAATCACCGTCCTCATTTCTCTTCCTGTTAAGTAATCCTTCATCCACTCGGTAACCTTTCCGCCCATTCCTCCCCACTGCTGTAGTTTCCAGATTAACCTTTTGTGAGGAACCTTGTCAAAAGCTTTTTCAAATCGACATATACACAATCAGCCCATCCTTCTCTCTCTTGCACCATGTCTATTGCTCTTGAATAGACACATAGTAAGTTGGTGACATGCGATTTCCCTTTTCTAAATCCATACTGTCCTTATTTATCATGTTTTTCTTTTCTAAGTGTTCGACCCACTGTTTTTTTGTTCTTTTTTCACAAATCTTGCACATTACACTTGTCAAAGAAACTGGTCTATAATTTAATGGTCCACTTTTATAAATTGGTGCAATATTCGCTCTTCTCCACTCTAAGGGCACTTTTCCTGTATTTATAGAGCATGTTATTAAGTCATAAATTGGTTCCAGTGATTCATTTCTACTCTTTCAGCACTTGACCCGAGATTCCATCCGGTCCCATAGCTTTCCTTCCATCTAAGGTTTTCGTCAGCTGCATCAGTTCCCCTTTCTCTACCTTTACATTTAGTTTCCCTTCATTACAATTTTCGGGACCCCAGTCAAAGTCGGTTTCTTCCGTAAACACTTTATGAGAATTTTTATTTAATATTTCTGCAATTTCTTTCTCCTTTTCATAGATTACACTTTTTTCCTTTAGCTTTTCCACTCCTTCCTTTCTTTTTAACTTCCCATTTACAAATTCATAAAACATTTTTGGTTCTTCTTTACATTTAAAAACTATTCTTCTTTCAAATTTAGCTTCCTCCTCTCTCCTTATTTTCACATATTCATTTCTTGATCTTTATATTTTTCCCTGTTGTTCTTATTTGGTCTTTTCCTTAAATCCCTCCATGCCTTTTTTTTTTTTTTTTTTTTTTCACACCTCCATCCAAACCAAGTTTTCTCTCCTTTAGTTTTTACTGTGTAGAATGGAACATATGTCTCTGTTCCTATGTTGTAAATATTCATAAAAAGGTCATATTTCTCCTGAATGTTAGTACTCCTCTTCATATCAGTCCAGTCTACCCCACCGAAGAAAGTCTTGAGTCCAACGTAATCTGCCTTTGCGTAGTTTTTCCTTTTTTCCTTATATGGCTCATCTCGATACTCATATCCTTCCAAAGTTTTAATCTCTAACAGTTCATGGCTGCTATGCATGTGTGTGTGTATGTATGTGTGTGTGTGTGTGTGTATTTACCTAGTTGTGACATACGGGAAAAGAGCAACACTTGCGCTGTCCCATCTCCATATCCTCTCTTATCCAACTTTTCCTTAAAATCATGAATGTTTCTTGCACAAACCACCTCCTCCTCCAGTCCATTCCACAGCTCATTACTTCTGTTTGGGAAGCTAAACTTTTTCACATCTTGCCTACACGTGGTCGCCCTAAACTTCTTTCCATGTCCTCTCGTTTCTCTCTCGCTCCACACACACAGGTGTGTGTGTGTGTGTGTATTTACCTATTTGTAGTATACAGCGCCTGAGCTCAAGCTGGGTCAGTCCTGTCTCCCAATCTATATTTGTCCAGCTTTTCCTTCTTTTTATGGACACTGCCCGCTTCAACAATGTCTTTGCTAAGTCCATTCCATGCATCCACACTCCTGTTTGGAAAACTGACCTTCTTAAGGTCTTTCAAACAAGTCCCCTTTCTCAATTTCTTGCTGTGTTTTCCATCCAACACTTCCATTCCACTTGTATTCCGCTATCAGGTCTCCTCTTTCTCTTCTTCCTTCCAGTGTTGGTTGGCCCAGTTCCTCTAATCTTGTCTCGTATGGCAGGCTTGATAGTTCTTGTACCATCTTAGTCGCAGTCCTTTGAATCCTTTAGTTTCCTTACGTCCTTTTCCTTGTGTGGTGCCCAGACAACTGCCACATGCTCTAGCCTTGGTCTGATCAGGGTTGTTATTATTTTCTTCATCATGTCCCCATCCAAGTAGTGAAATGCCACTCCAATATTTGCAGCAGACTGTGTTTCTCTGAGTATCTTGTTCATGTGCTTCTCAGGTGCCAGTGTATCTTGTATTGTAATTCCTAAGACTTTTCTTCCTTCACTGTGTCGATGGTTGTCCCTCCCATCCTATACACCACCTGGTCTATCTTTATCTTGCCCATTTTCATTGTGTGACACTTCTTTTAATTGAAATCCATTTCCCATTCTTTACTCCATTCATTATCTCATTTGAATCTTCCTGCAGCTTATTACAATCATCATCATCTCTTGTTTTCCTAAGCAGTTTGGCGTCATCTGCAAACATACTCATGTAACTCTTTGCTTTTTCTGCCGTTTCAGTAATGTTTATTAAAAACACTCTAGGCGCTAACACTGATCCTTGTGACACTCCACTTGTGACTTTCTCCAATCCGATAGTTCATCTTTCAACACGGTTCTCATTTCTCTGTTTGCTAGGTAATTTTTCATCCATTCTGTCATTTTTCTCCCCAGTCCTCCTCTATTTTCTAGTGTCCTCAGCAGTCTCTTATGTGGAACTTTATCAAATGCCTTTTTCAGGTCCAAAAATATGCAGTCCACCCGTCCGTCTCTCTCCTGCACTGTGTCTATTACTCTTGAGTGAAAACATCTTAGATTTGTGACACAAGATTTGCCTTCTCTGAATCCAGTTGACTTTCATTTATTATCTTCTCTCTTTCCAGACGGTCCGACACTGTCTTTTAATTACCTTCCCACACAGCTTGCACTTGACGCTTGTTAGAGAAGCCGGTCTATAGTTCAGCGGCTCTTTTCTGTTTCTGCTCTGATATAATGGGACCACATGTGCCCTTTTCCACTGTACTGGGACTTCCCCGATCTTGACTGAACAAATTATAAAGTCATGAACTGGTTCCAGTAACTGTTCACTGCACTCTTTCAGTACTTGGCCTGATATTTCATCTGGACCCATTGCCTTCTTACCATCTAGTGGTTTCAACAGCCCCAGTATCTCCTCTCTATCCACTTACATGTTTTCCATTCTCTTGACACTTCTCTCCTCATTCCTCTCTGCAAATTCTGTCTCCTGGGTAAACACTTTCTGAAAGGCTTCATTTAATATTTCACAGATTTCCTTTACATCCTCACAGACTTGGTCACCCACTGTGATTGTATTCACAGCTGCTTTTTTCCTCAAATTCTTATCTACATGTCTTTAAAAAAAAAGTTTTGGCTTCTCCTTACATTTTCTGTTATGTTCTTTTCAAACTTTCTTGTTCTCTCCTCACTTTGGTCAGTCATTTCCAGCTTGTCTATAGCTTTCCCTGTTTGTGGCATTCCTTCTCTTTTTAGGTTTCTCCAAGCTTCATCTTTCTTCTTCTCTGCTTCCAGATGTCTTGTATAAACTAAACCACTCTTTTTCCCTCTTTTCTTCATCACACAGTAGGGCACCCACTTTACCACACCTTCATTGTAAGTTTTACAGAAGTAATCATATCTTATGTGTACTTTTCTCATCTTTTTCATTTCTGACCAATTTATACTTCCAAAAAAAAGCTCTCAGTTCATTATACTTAGCTATGTTGTAATTCTTTCTGTTGTCTTTATGGTTCTCTAATTCAGTGTTGTCCAAACTTTTTCACCTATTGTACCCTTTATTACCTCCTCCTGCTGTTACATGCCCCCATGGCTGAGTAAACTCAATTATATTATACAGTGGCACCTCAGGATTCAAACTTAATTGGTTAATTTGGGCTGTTCAAATTAAGAGTGTTCAAATTAGGAAGCAATTTATCCCATTGAAATTAATGAAGAAAAAATTATCCATTCCAGGCCCCAAAAGCCTCATATTTTTCTAACATTTTTATGGGTTTTTGTTGGCGTTTTTTGAGGCTGAAATCCACAGTATCACATTCACCGACCTGGGCTGCGATTGAGAGAGGGAATCGGGACTCTCAGAAAGTCCCGAGAGCTCTCAAACATGAGACGCCACAGCACGGGTTGCCCTCTTGGCACGTCCACTCACTCCCGGCTTTGAGAGGTGGAGCGCCTCCGTGCTGTGAAGACGTCATCAGCAAACATGGCGGCCCAAACAAACACATATAAGTGCTTCCATTGCATTTCACCTCTCTGTGCCACCACACCCACTGCAGCTTCCTTTTCATCTTCTGTTGCAAGGAGCTCATCGGCCAGGACAGCTTGTGATGCATGTTCAACCGTCATCAGAGAGATCAGCGGACGCCATTTTGCTGCCAGTGAGACACCGTTAACGCCATTTTGCTGCCAGTGAGACACCGTTAACGCCATTTTGCTGCCAGTGAGACACCGTTAATGCCATTTTGCTGCCAGTGAGACACCGTTAATGCCATTTTGCTGCCAGTGAGACACCGTTAACGCCATTTTGCTGCCAGTGAGACACCGTTAATGCCATTTTGCTGCCAGTGAGACACCGTTAACGCCATTTTGCTGCCAGTGAGACACCGTTAACGCCATTTTGCTGCCAGTGAGACACCGTTAATGCCATTTTGCTGCCAGTGAGACACCGTTAACGCCATTTTGCTGCCAGTGAGACACCGTTAATGCCATTTTGCTGCCAGTGAGACACCGTTAATGCCATTTTGCTGCCAGTGAGACACCGTTAACGCCATTTTGCTGCCAGTGAGACACCGTTAATGCCATTTTGCTGCCAGTGAGACACCGTTAATGCCATTTTGCTGCCAGTGAGACACCGTTAACGCCATTTTGCTGCCAGTGAGACACCGTTAACGCCATTTTGCTGCCAGTGAGACACCGTTAACGCCATTTTGCTGCCAGTGAGACACCGTTAACGCCATTTTGCTGCCAGTGAGACACCGTTAACGCCATTTTGCTGCCAGTTAGATGCTGTTACCACAGCAACGACGAGGCTTAACTGAGAGGCGCACAAAAGCGTTTGATAGAGGGTTCCGAGAGGTCTGGCCTCCCGAGAGCTCCCGACTCGCTCTCTCAAATGCAGCCCTGGCTATACTGGTGGCTTCATCTGCAGCCATTTGTTTGTGTTCCAATTGTGACGCACATTCGAATTGGAGGACAAAATTTGTTTGATAAATGTGTTCGAATTGGAAATTGTTCGAATTGAAAAACGTTCGAATCACAAGGTACCACTACCACAGCAGTAACGGAAGTCCAAGGCGTGGAAAGAGGTAAGGCACCCAGAACAAGCCCACGGTTTCTGAGTTAACCCGAGTGAGAGCAGGGCTGGAGCCAGAGTAGAATCAAGTGTTCAAAGCGAGGCCCAGCCGCTGTCTGACGATGAAGGTGCTGACAGCCCACCAAGTTGCCTCCAACAGCGGGTTGAGCAGCCTCGGTGGTTCATCGACCGAGGTATCGAACGGCTATTGGCAAACGAGCAGCGGGAGTGTAGCAGGTCGTTCCGGCGCCTCGGTAGTTGTACGGCTTCATGGCTAACAAGCAGCGGGAGTGTAGCAGCTCGAACAGCAAGATGCGGGCGGGCAACAGGAGTGCCCCAGTCGTTCGCCTGTTAAGTTGGTAGTTGCCTTCACACACTACCATAGCAGTCATCAGAGTCACTGTCACTTTGATTCACCCGCGCTCTACTTCCACCTGGAGCAGAGGAGCTGCTTGACACGTCACGAGACATGACAGATGTATTCCGAACAAAAGTGGAAAATGATCTGTGACTTTTGGTAGGGCGCGCTGGAGACGAATGAGAGTGTGTACGGATGCCATAAGCCTCCACCATTCTTCTGAGTCAAGAACTGGCGGTATATTTGAAACGTAGGGAGCGTAGAGTGTGATGATTATATATATGATCCCCGTACAGGTGGGGCGTGTGGTAGCACACTTATATATACAATTGCCTTAATGTAAGGGTTAATATTTTAGCTCCCCATGTGTTTTTTTCACCTTACACTTCAAATTTTTCCCATTTTACATTTTTACAGTTGAAGTCCCGTGCTAGAATCACATTCCTGCTATTTCTAATGATGTCCTCTAACGTTTTACTTGCACCTTTTAACAGATTGTTATACATTTTGTTAGTCCAGCTGCTGTGTGTGGGGGCACATACGTCGCCATTACTGTCAGTTATTCACTGCATTTCAACTGTAACAGAACACTTAGACCCTTCACTCCAGCGACACCGACGTCATATCTGATGGCGTCACCGTTAGTCCTCTTCTAAACCTCTTAATCCTCTTCCATTTCCTCTTAATCCTCTTCTAAACCTCTTAAGAGGAAATGGAAGAGGATTAAGAGGAATTTAGAGGAGGATTGAGAGGTTTAGAAGAGGATTAATTCTCTTCCATTTCCTCTTGACCCTTTCCATACTGTGACGCCGACGTCTGCGTCACGGATGGAAAGGGTTAAAATTTCCGTATTATCTGGTCCTGCTCTCTTTTTTAACACTTTTAACCCTTTCCTTGCTAAGCGCTCGCAACGAGACTATCCCCTCAGGCGCGCTCGGGCACCCCAGCAGGGGAAGGGAATCACTTTTAACCGCTGTATCTCAAAAACTATTCATCACAGCTACAAAACAAAATCACCACTGGAAAAAGGAGGCCAAGATCTATAAGATTCGGTTATGTAAGCCTCTCCTGCGAACGTACAGGCACGTTCAGGGGGTAGTATTTCTGTGAGTGCAACTGGCGCTTGCAGCGAGCTTTTAGCACCACCAGCAAATGACGCCAGTACTTGCTCTTTTAACCTCTGTATCTCAAAAACTATTCATCACAGCTATAAACAAAAAAACCACTGGAAAGAGGAGGCCAAGATCTATACGATTCGGTAATGTAAGCCTCTCCTGCGAAAGTACAGGCACGTTCAGGGGGTGTTGCCTGTGAAGATGTACATTTATACGTGCGCGACGGTCAGCCGTAAGGCAACTACTGTAGATCTCTTGATGATGGGGTGCTGGCAGGGCAGTATTGCCAACTGCAAAATTTACAACTATTTGGTCAAAATATCAGTCAGGTGATAGGTGAAGCTATACAAAAATGCCGCTATATTAGTCAACAACATCCACCAGTTGCTCGTCCGTAGATTTCCCGTGCTGGGCTGATATGATTTTCCACCAAATTTAGTGAAGAACTCACTCAATTGGCAATCCTGTGTTGTGAGAAATATTGTTGGAACACTCTCATACGCGGGAGATTTGAGTGCGGCTGGAGCTCGCAGCAAGTGTTTAGCACCACCAGCAAATACGCCTAACGCTCGCTGCCAGCGTTTAGCAATGAAAGGGTTAAGAGTTGACTTCCTCAGGAGCCCTTGTAAAGTGGAGTTTGAATAAGTAAAACAGAATCACAAGAAAATATTGTATGTCAAGGAGTTTGATCCATGTTCATGCAGGGAAAACATGTAGAGAAAGAAAGGATTCACTTTTCTTGCATTCTATTCTTCTAAAAGCATAATTTATCTCATCTGAAACACTAAGTATTTACAGGCAGCCCAGCCTTCCAGACAACAGCCTTGCTCACCTTCCTGTACTCTCCCCCAAGCCCAGGGTCATCCTGCCGCTGGGCGAGGCGAGTGGTGGCCTCTGTGTATGCCTGAGGGTGCACAGTCTCCACTGCCCTCACTGCCCTACCCACGGCTGCCAACAGGCTCGGGGCAGACTGCAGGGCGCTGAGATGGGTGCGCACTGCTTCATACAGTGACCTGGACGTGGGGAGAAGTGAGGGAGTGTTACCATGATCATTTACCTCACCATCATTACTGATACTTTTATTGCCACTTTGATCTGGTATTTCCATAATGCCAGGTTTTCAACACACAATAAAATTTCATGACTTTGAGTAGCAAAAGTCTTCCTGTGTTCTGATTAGTGACTTTTTATGCCACTTTGCATGCTTACTCACCACATAACCTTGGCAGCATCTGAGTCAGAGAGTGGGAGGGAGAACAGTTCATCCATAAACTTGTCAAATTTAACAATGGTCTTTTCTTTCCGAAGTGTTTCCTCCTCTCCCCCAGTGAGGTACCTGCAAAAGGTTCACAGAGATTTACATACAAAAACAGATCACAAACACCAAACAATCCATACAAAGTGGTTTATTTTATGCATACTTGGGTTCGCCCCCATCCCCTGGAGGGAAGTTCCCGTGAGGGAGCAAGGCATCAGAGATAGAGATAAATAGATAGATGAAAATGTCCGCAAACCTTGACGCCATGAAGGCAGGGGCATCAATCCTATGAGAAAAATAACAGTTTGTTCAGGGTTCGTCTACTTGCCCACGCCTCCTGTGTCTTGCTCCCTGGTACGTTTGTTTAGTATTCTAGTCTCTGGTTCATGGGTTTAGCGGCAGTACTCAACCTCAAAAAGGCAATCAGGAGCCTGCAAGAGGCAGCTCCTGTAAACCTAACCCCACCAAACCTCACTATCCATTAATTTATCTAACCTCATCTACAGTAGAATGTATCTGTCTAATGACACCTTCAACATGACTGCCAAGCCTGTTTGACTCATCCAGCACTCTATTAGTAAACCAATTCTTCCCTATGTCTTGCCCATGTTGAATATGAATTTACCCAAATTAAACCCACTGATACCATTGGATGCTGCTTCCTGGCCACCCCCATAGGAGGGGACCAGATGCCAAAGAGGCTTCAGTGTTATATAAAATAAACGCTGGTTTGCCTTCGTTTGTCATTCTTACCCCAACATGTGTAAAATTTTACTTCAGCAAATCATTCCTCTGCTAGAGGTCGCTTCCACTTGAGATGCGCTGCGCTGCCTCACACTGTCAGTTGTTGCGTGAACACCGCGTTGATCAGACACAGTACCTGCTGGTCTGTTGTTTTTCCCGTTATCCGAGATAAGAGTGGGCAGTACCCCATCCCATTATCCGAGATAAGAGCGGGCAGCACCCCATCCCGTTATCCGAGATAGGAGTGGGCAGTACCCCATCCCGTTATCCAAGATAAGAGCGGGCAGCACCCCATCCCGTTATCCGAGATAGGAGTGGGCAGTACCCCATCCCATTATCCGAGATAAGAGCGGGCAGTACCCCATCCCATTATCCGAGATAAGAGCGGGCAGTACCCCATCCCATTATCCGAGATAAGAGCGGGCAGTACCCCATCCCATTATCCGAGATAGGAGTGGGCAGTACCCCATCCCATTATCCGAGATAGGAGTGGGCAGTACCCCATCCCATTATCCGAGATAAGAGCGGGCAGTACCCCATCCCATTATCCGAGATAGGAGTGGGCAGTACCCCATCCCATTATCCAAGATAAGAGTGGGCAGCACCCCATCCCGTTATCCGAGATAGGAGTGGGCAGTACCCCATCCCATTATCCGAGATAAGAGCGGGAAGCACCCAATCCCGTTATCCGAGATAGGAGTGGGCAGTACCCCATCCCGTTATCCGAGATAGGAGTGGGCAGTACCCCATCCCGTTATCCGAGATAAGAGCGGGCAGCACCCCATCCCGTTATCCGAGATAGGAGTGGGCAGTACCCCATCCCATTATCCGAGATAAGAGCGGGCAGTACCCCATCCCATTATCCGAGATAGGAGTGGGCAGTACCCCATCCCATTATCCGAGATAAGAGCAGGCAGTACCCCATCCCATTATCCGAGATAGGAGTGGGCAGTACCCCATCCCATTATCCGAGATAGGAGTGGGCAGTACCCCATCCCATTATCCGAGATAAGAGCAGGCAGTACCCCATCCCATTATCCGAGATAGGAGTGGGCAGTACCCCATCCCATTATCCGAGATAAGAGTGGGCACCACCCCATCCCATTATCCGAGATAGGAGTGGGCAGTACCCCATCCCATTATCCGAGATAAGAGTGGGCAGTACCCCATCCCGTTATCCGAGATAGGAGTGGGCAGTACCCCATCCCATTATCCAAGATAAGAGTGGGCAGTACCCCATCCCGTTATCCGAGATAGGAGTGGGCAGTACCCCATCCCATTATCCGAGATAAGAGCGGGCAGTACCCCATCCCATTATCCGAGATAGGAGTGGGCAGTACCCCATCCCATTATCCGAGATAGGAGTGGGCAGTACCCCATCCCATTATCCGAGATAGGAGTGGGCAGTACCCCATCCCATTATCCGAGATAAGAGCGGGCAGTACCCCATCCCATTATCCGAGATAGGAGTGGGCAGTACCCCATCCCATTATCCGAGATAAGAGTGGGCAGCACCCCATCCCGTTATCCGAGATAGGAGTGGGCAGTACCCCATCCCATTATCCGAGATAAGAGCGGGCAGTACCCCATCCCATTATCCGAGATAGGAGTGGGCAGTACCCCATCCCATTATCCAAGATAAGAGTGGGCAGCACCCCATCCCGTTATCCGAGATAGGAGTGGGCAGTACCCCATCCCGTTATCCGAGATAGGAGTGGGCAGCACCCCATCCCGTTATCTGAGATAGGAGTGGGCAGCACCCCATCCCGTTATCTGAGATAGGAGTGGGCAGCACCCCATCCCGTTATCTGAGATAGGAGTGGGCAGCACCCCATCCCGTTATCTGAGATAGGAGTGGCAGCACCCATCCGTTATCTGAGATAGGAGTGGGCAGCACCCCATCCCATTATCTGAGATAGGAGTGGGCAGCACCCCATCCCGTTATCCATGATATGAGTGGGCAGCACCCCATCCCGTTATCTGAGATAGGAGTGGGCAGCACCCCATCCCGTTATCTGAGATAGGAGTGGGCAGCACCCCATCCCGTTATCTGAGATAGGAGTGGGCAGTACCCCATCCCGTTATCCGAGATAGGAGTGGGCAGTACCCCATCCCGTTATCCATGATAGGAGTGGGCAGTACTCCATCCCGTTATCCGAGATAGGAGTGGGCAGTACTCCATCCCGTTATCCGAGATAGGAGTGGGCAGTACTCCATCCCGTTATCCGAGATAGGAGTGGGCAGTACTCCATCCCGTTATCTGAGTTAGGAGTGGGCAGTACTCCATCCCGTTATCCGAGCGCGGAGTGGGCAGTACTCCATCCCGTTATCCGAGATAGGAGTGGGCAGTACTCCATCCCGTTATCTGAGATAGGAGTGGGCAGTACTCCATCCCGTTATCCGAGATAGGAGTGGGCAGTACCCCATCCCGTTATCTGAGATAGGAGTGGGCAGTACTCCATCCCGTTATCCGAGATAGGAGTGGGCAGTACCCATCCGTTATCTGAGATAGGAGGGCAGCACCCCATCCCGTGATCCGAGATAGGCGTGGGCAGTACACCATCCCGTTATCCGAGATAGGAGTGGGCAGTACTCCATCCCGTTATCTGAGATAGGAGTGGGCAGTACTCCATCCCGTTATCCGAGATAGGAGTGGGCAGTACCCCATCCCGTTATCTGAGATAGGAGTGGGCAGTACTCCATCCCGTTATCCGAGATAGGAGTGGGCAGTACTCCATCCCGTTATCCGAGATAGGAGTGGGCAGTACTCCATCCCGTTATCCGAGATAGGAGTGGGCAGTACTCCATCCCGTTATCTGAGATAGGAGTGGGCAGCACCCCATCCCGTTATCCGAGATAGGAGTGGGCAGTACCCCATCCCGTTATCCGAGATAGGAGTGGGCAGTACCCCATCCCGTTATCCGAGATAGGAGTGGGCAGTACCCCATCCCGTTATCCATGATAGGAGTGGGCAGTACCCCATCCCGTTATCCGTGATAGGAGCAGGTGGCCTAACGATTTACAGTTTACTGGAGAGCTTGGTTTATTCCCCGTGATCCTTTGGGAGCGGGTTAAGTGCCCCGTTGGAAAGGCTGCTGGCCACCTGTTCCTTTACTTCACACACGCCGGCTGGGGCCGCCGGCATGTCCTCATCGGATGATTGCCGCCTCTCTGGCCAGAGTGCAGGCAAGACACGTTCCTCCTCTCGAGTTTTGGACACTTCGGCGCAGCTGGCCGTTTCCTCCTACCTCTCATGCCTCCACACATGATGAAAGTAATGCTGCTACTTTAGCCATGATTTTCAGTGCTATTGCAGACCTGAGGGGTGACATGGACAAGCTTAAACAAGAGAGACAGCCTGTGAGTGCTAGTGCTGTCCCTGGGACAGTGTCGGCCCCCTCTTGTTCTGGGGTTGCCTCTACTGCTGGTGCTCAGCTGCCTCTGTCCAGTAATGCTGAGTTTTCTGTTTTTAGCTCTCAAAATGTAAAATAAACACAGTAACGTGTGGAAGGGCACTGTGGAATGCGCATGGCACACCTTTTACAGTAATCCCTCGATATACCGGACTAAAAGGGAAGGAACTTAGTCCGTTAATGTCGAAAGTCTGATGCATAGTATGTGTGCCTACTGTATTTCCCTACCAAACACTGTACAGTGTGATATGCTTGCTGTAACACCCAAAATGCCCCCTTATCACACTCAGAGAAAATTGGGGGACTCTTGCAAAGTCGCTCAACCATTATCCCAAAAAATGTGGGTGGTTTTGGTTCATTTGTCAGCCGCTCAACCCGCTGCGGGTGAGGGGTTGATCCAAACCACATAGTCAATGAGCTGAGCACACCCCAACATGGCTAATAACTACAACAGCTCCCTCAGCAGCTCCTGTAAGTGACCATTTACCAAAGACAGCAATCACTGTTGAAAGAAACAGTCCAAGAAGGTAAGAAGGTGCAACAAAACCAACACTGGCCACACCCACATAGCTATGCTGCCTCCTTTGTTCACAAACTCTATCAAACTGTTCTCTCCGTTGGGCTCCTCCAGTCACAACCTTATTTCTGTATCCTGTCCTTTCGCTCCTGTACACCCCTGGACCCACCGAAGAGGCGGTGCTTCTGGCATTTTGCTTCTGCTCGGTGGGACAACCTGAGGATGTACTTTTTCAATTTCCCGTGGAATGATTACTGCTTCCAGGATAGAGACCCCTCTGTGTGTGCCCAGCACATCACAGAGGTGATTGTCTCTGGAATGGAGGCATATATTCCACATACTTTCTCTACTCCTCATGCTAAAAAGCCTTGGCTTAATCACACTTGTTCTCATGCTATCAAAGATAGAGAAGCAGCTCACAAAAGGTACCAGAGCTTTCGCACTCCTGCTAACCATGACCTTTACATTTCTGCCTGGAATCATGCCAAATCTATTCTCTGACTTACCAAAAACTTTTTCATTAACCCTTAGAGTACGGGTGGGGATATATTTCTCTGGATGCTGTGCACGGGGAAAATTTAGACATTTAAAAGAGGTGGAAATGGTGTCTTTCTTCTTTGTAATAAATTTATAATCATCTAGTATATATGGTGGTGTAATAAAACTTCTCTCCTAGTAATAATAAAAAAGTTATGACAGCCGAAAATACTGCGCATTTTCTTGTGGCCGTGACGCGTCGCGTAGAAGCACCCCACACTCTCTCTCTCTCTCTCTCTCTCTCTCTCTCTCTCTCTCTCTCTCTCTCTCTCTCTCTCTCTCTCTCTCTCTCTCTCTCTCTACCTCAAGTGTAGCAATATTATGAGAGAGAGAGAGAGAGAGAGAGAGAGAGAGAGAGAGAGAAGTTACAACTACAATACGAGTTTGTTACTCGTAGCAGAGTTATGACAGCTTGACTCTTAGTAAGGTCATGGGTAACCCTCACTGATTTATACAAAGGGCTGGCACGCAAGTTTTTGATGTTTTTGAATAAAGGCAGTCCCAGCATTGCTTCCCTGCCGGTAAGATGTTTCTCAGCTCTCCTGCTCCACAAAACATGTAATACTAAACAAATTTTATCATAGTTGGCTTTCTTTCTTTTTATTTGTTTCTCAGCCATGGGTGAAGTACAGGAGCTGAGGCAGCTCATCAAGCAACTCAAGCAAGCTAGTGAGACGGTCTGAAGGCACCGGGTTGCTGGTCGCTACGTAATCAAAGGCGGCAAATTGAAACTGATATTGGACATGCCGCCTCACCGGGTGCCTCCGAACAAGTGCCCACCCGCCAAAAAAACAAAGATGAAGAAAAACACCCGTATGCCCCCGCCCAGGTGTACTCTCTCCCCCCCCACACACACACAAAAAAAAAGATGAATAAAGATAAATAAAAAGTAAAGATGCTAAAGCACAAAAAAAGACAAAAAAGTTAGTGATGTGCCCATTCTCTCTCTCTCTCTCTCTCTCTCTCTCTCTCTCTCTCTCTCTCTCTCTCTCTCTCTCTCTCTCTCTCAAAAGCGATAAGACACCCTTGTTTATGTCCTCTCTCTCTCTCTCTCTCTCTCTCTCTCTCTCTCTCTCTCTCTCTCTCTCTCTCTCTCTCTCTCTCTCTCTCCATGACTGAGTCAAAATTTTCCATTTTATGACATACAATATATGTATATCTGCACTAACACATTATGTATGTACACACACACACACACACACACACAACTGAGAGAAATAGGCATTCCTTGTCAACCCAGTGAGAGGAGCGCCCTCTTGATGCAGTAATCCTAGATCGTGAGGAAATACGGCCACGCCTCCGTCTTGAAGAACTCGGGGCAGGGGGAGGGAGAGGCTGCGAGGCAGGCGGTGTATCACTATCACTGCTTCGTTGACTAATGTCTCCAAAATCAGATAGCCAGTCACTATCACTAGTATCTCTGTCAGTGTCACTAACATAGAAGTCATCAGAGTCACTGTCACCTTGATTCGCCCGCGCTCTCCCGCCCGGAGCGGAAGAACTGCTTGACGCGTCACCTGACATGCCAGATGTATTCCAAACAAAAGTGGGAAATGATCTGTGGCCCTCGGTAGGCCGAGCGCTGGAGACAAATGAGAGTGTGTACGGATACCAGATGCCTTCTGAGTCAAGAACTGGCGGTATATTTGAAACGTAGGGAGCGTAGAGCGTGATGATTATATATACGATCCCTGTGCGGGTGGGGCGTGTGGCAGCGCACTTGTATAAACGATCGCCGTAATGTAAGGGTTAATAGAAAATGTCAAAACCTTGCTTTTTCTAATTCTTCCCATGACTTCTGGCATCTAGCCAAAAACATCTCCTCCAACTTCACTTCATCTTTCCCTCCTCTCCTTAACCCTGACGGCAACACTGCCGTCTCATCTATCTCTAAGGCTGAACTCCTCTCTCAAACTTTCTCCAAAAACTCCACTCTGGACGATTCTGGGCATATTCCTCCTACTCATCCCCCCTCTGAGTCCTTTATGCCTGTTATTAAGATTCTTAAGAATGATGTTTTCTATGCCCTCTCTGGCCTCAACTCTCAGAAGGCTTATGGACCTGATGGAGTGCTTCCTATTGTCCTCAAAACCTGTACTCGCATGCTGACACCCTGCCTGGTAAAACACTTTCACCTCTGCCTGTCAACATCTACCTTTCCTTCCTGCTGGAAGTACGCCTTCATACAGCCTGTGCCTAAGAAGAGTGACCGTTCCAATCCCTCAAACTACCATCCTATAGCTTTACTTTCCTGTCTATCTAAAGCATTTGAATCAATCATTAACCGGAAGTTTCTTAATCATCTGATTGCCAGTATGGGTTCCACAAGGGGCGTTCTACTGGTGATTTCCTACCCTTCCTAACTGACTCTTGGTCATCCTCTCAGCCGTTTCGGTGAAACCTTTGCTATTGTGCTGGACATATCAAAAGCCTTTGATAGGGTCTGGCACAAATCTTTGCTTTCCAAACTACCCTCCTCCAGTTTCTATCCTTCTCTCTGTACCTTTATCTCCAATTTCCTCTCTGACCGTTCTATTTCTGCTGTGGTAGACGGTAACTGTTCTTTCCCTAAACCTATTAATAGTGGTGTCCCTCACGGCTCTGTCCTATCTCCCACTCTCTTTCTGTTGTTCATTGATGATCTTTCCAAAACGAACTGTCCTATCCATTCTTACGCCGATGACTCTACTCTGCATTACTCAACTTCTTTTAATAGAAGACCCACCCAACAGGAACTAAACGATTCCAGGCTGGAGGCTGTAGAACACTTAACCTCAGACCTTGCTATCATTTCTGATTGGGGCAAGAAGAACCTGGTGTCCTTCAATGCCTCAAAAACACAGTTTCTCCACCTATCCACTCGACACAATCTTCCAAATACCTATCCCCTATTCTTTGACAACACTCAGCTATCACCTTCTTCAACACTAAACATCCTTGGTCTATCCTTAACTCAAAATCTCAACTGGAAACTTCATATCTCATCTCTTACTAAATCAGCTTCCTCAACGCTGGGCGTTCTGTATCATCTCTGCCAGTTCTTCTCCCCTGCACAGTTGCTATCTATTTACAGGGGCCTTGTCCACCCTCGTATGGAGTATGCATCTCACGTGTGGTGGGGCTCCACTCACACAGCTCTCTTGGACAGAGTGGAGTCAAAGGCTTTTCATTTCATTAATTCCCCACCAAATAAATAAATTCAACCAAACCTAACTTAACCTAACCTACCTAACGGGAGGGGGGAGGGGGGCTTCACCCTCCTCGACCTCCTTAAGGGGGGCGACTAAGGGTATTTTTTGACAAATACATTTAAAATCGGACAAATACGTTTTTTTCGCTCAGCATGGCCGGGATAGCCAAAATTGCCATGTGGTGAGGTTTGTTTTCGTAAAATTAAAGCCCCTCACCCCCTGGAAGCCAGATTTAAATGGCCCGCACTATTGCGTCAAAGCCTAACTCGCGCGCCAACACACGCTGTATCATTCAATGCTTGTATGTACATAAAATTTGCATTAGAATATTTTTTTTTCTCCATAAATTTGTCATCTGTCATTGCTCTCGTGCCAGATCGCAGGGAGGGTGTGAGTTGAGGAGAGGAGTGTGGCGGAGCCAGTCCCTACCCAGACAACAACGGGGAAGGGCACGCAACCTGTTCGTTTGTACTCCAGCCAAATAAAGGCCTTTAGTAATGACATACAAATGCAAGTTGAGTAGCAAGAGAGCCATCAACATGAAGAAGGCTTATTGAACAAGATGGAGTGGCCAAGACCAGGAAGGGAGCAGTTTCGGAGTTTATGAAGCGAGTCGTGATCCTGCCACGCTCACCCGCCGCTCATCACCACCACCACCTGCTCCACCACCTCCTCCACCACCAGCTGATTCGCCACTCCCTACACCGAGTACTTCATCACGCCCTTCTCCACCACCACCTGCTTCATCACCACCTACTCCACCACCACCTACATCACCACCAGCTGCAGAATCATTGCCACATGAAACATCACTGCAGCTCCAACAACAAGTTCTGCACAGAGGTGTTCAGTTGAACCCTCCTCCTCCTGATACAAGCGAAACTTTCATCACCGTGTGGCTTTCCCAGCTACAGACACTCATCGCGAGACAGAAGTGCCCAGTACGGTCATGCAGGAATACCTTGACCGTAACCTCTTCTACAACGAGGAAGGTGGCGCCTTCTGACACCCTCACCTGCGAGTGAGTAATACTTTTTTTTATAAAGGGGGACCAGATGCCTTAGCATTCTCCAGTAAGTCAACAAGGTATACACAATCATATGTGAAAATTTCATGCCAATCAGATAAATACAAATGGCAAGACATGGATAAAATGGAAAAAAAATCTTTAGGGGCCAATATCTCTGAAAGTTGCTTTTTACACTTCAAAAAATTTCACAAAATCAGGAAAAAGTCTATCCGACTTTTGTTTGGTACCAACTAAAACTACAAAGGGCAATTTTTTGTATTCATGAAATTTCAAAAAATGTAAAAAGAAAACGGGACACAGAGTAGAGAAAATTATAAGTGAAAAAACATTGCAATTTTTTTTTGCTTGAAGACAAAACAACATATCACAATCTTATAAATACAAAATGTAGATATGTAAACAAAGTTTCTGTGTTTTTTTTTCTCAGCGATTAACTGAAAAATAAAGTCTGTAAAACAAAAAAAGGAAAATTACACTTTATTTGAGTCTCCCGTATACTTCACCCAAATTTCATGAAATTCACAGAATGTCATATATTTAGAGATACAAATAACATACTAAGATTTCAAAGCTATTGGACGTATCATATGGGCAGGAGGACCCCCCTTAGTCACCCCCCCTTAAGGGGCGCGTAGTCTTAGAAAGCATATGAAGTTGCATATTTTTGGCTGTAAATTTTACACAATAAAGTAGACTATAATCTAACATCTCTGGCAAAGTTTGAGCCTGATTGACGAAAACCTTTTTTTTATTTTTTGAGTGTGTGGGGGGGGGAACTGAATTTGAGTTCTAAATAACTTTTTTATATATGGGTTTTCAACTTTTTTGTTCATTGGACAATGTAAAGTAACCTCAGTGCTAACATTTGGCCAATATGTGTTGGCAATGTTTTGTTTCCATATATATAATAATATTTTTTTTATTACGTAACCGAACACATTTCGCTGTATCGGTGTAAAATATATGAAAAAAATATTCTATAGCGCTTAGAAGAGTTTTGTCTTGATGGAAATATAGTCTTACCATTACCGTATTGAATGAACTTATCCAACTGGAAATGTCTTTTATAGGCTATCAGAATTTTAACCAAAAGCCAATAACTTATATTTCGAGAAATCATCATTTTTACATATCGTTACCATTATATGTTTGATATGCTATTTCTGCGATGTATTTTTTATTCTACAGATATTTCTGAGTTATGGTACCTGGTCCCCTCCTTTTCAAAGGATATTATACACTCGATGGTGTGGGTATCATGGGGCACCACCCCACTCATTGTAGACAGGTTTTTACTCAGAAGCCTCCAGGCTTATAATGTTTTTTTCTGCTGCCTTGCTGGCTTGTTTTCTTGTATTTTTCTTCTTCATCTCCTCATTCTTGGTTCTGCTTGTCCTCTTTTCCTTCCGCTCAAGAGAATCTATGAAGTTGGAGGACCTCTTGAACCCAAGTGAGGTCAGGAGGTTGGCTTCACTGTGCGAAAAGTTATGCTCCAGGATTGTGACCTGGGACACAAAGACAGTCCTATGTAGGCCACAGAATTTGTCTTTTGAAGCCTTCCTCCAGACCTTTCCGTGTAGGCTCTCATTTCTGTTCTGTGTCCACCCCTTCAGGCACTTCTCCAGCAGCTCTGGTCTTGTGAGGTCACGGTACACCGTCCTGATGAGGCTGAGGTTGTCGTATGATATGTGGGACAAGTAAATCCTCTTGTCAGTGTGTGGTGCTGGTCTCTCCCCTTTTGCCAGGCTTCTCTGCACCCAGCACCATGAGGACTGACTCTTGGGGAACAGCCGATGTTCTTCATTTTTTGTGGCAGTGTGGTGATAATAGCTGGCCATTATCGCTGACCTCATGCTACCAACAGTCTCATGCTTGTCTCTGACAGCCTTTGTGTAGTATGAGGAGAGCTTGTCAATAACTTCGTCAGTCAGCTGCTTTGCAGCTACATATATCGAAAAACTGCCTAAAAATCATATAAATAATGAAATAAACACATAACACCTTTGTTCTAGAGCGCGGTCTCGCACCACTCCAGGCCTGAGATAGTGTCAGATAATGACTAATTTCCATTGGAAACAGGCATCGTACCGCTAAGATATTTTAAAACAGTTATCCATGAACATAGACCAAAGTAGAAATGCGAAAAACAGAAAATCGAATTTTAGGGGGATATTTCTTATTCTTGGCTCAAACGCGAAGCAAGCAGTTTTGATGAAAAATATCACTTTCTGTGAAATTGTTATTATTTTAGGGTTTCGATGTTTCTAAAGCCAGTATCACACCAGACAAATCTACCCAGCAACGGACATTCTGTCCGTTGCTGGGTATTTGTCCGTTGAGATTTTGAGGTCCGTTTAATCTGAAATCCATTAAATCGGGGTCCGTTAAATCGAGGGCCGAGTGTACCAGTATAATAAGCAAGATGATTGTGTATACACCTATTGGTGCTCTTGAACATCATTGCCTCTTAGGCGTGTCACTTATACATTTTACAGTTTTGTGGACACTCATTTTTCTTAAACCAATTTAAGGAAAATTAAAGCGCCCACAAAACAGTAAAATGTACAAGTGACACGCTTAACCCTTTCCTTGCACGCGGTGCGGACGCGACTATCCCCTCAGGCGCAGTCAGGCAGCCCAATGGGGGGTCTCTTTTAACCTCTGTATCTCAAAAACTATTCATCACAGCTAAAAAACAAAAACACCGTTGGAAAGAGGAGGTCCAGATCTATAGAAGTCGGTTATGTATGCCTCTCTTGTGAATGTATATGCACGTTCAGGGAGTGTTGAATGTTAACATTTACATCGGTGCAAGCGGGATGATCAGCCATATTGGGGTAACTGCGGACATCTCTCTTTCAGATTCTGGCAAGGGAGTATTGCCAACTGCAATATTTACAACTATTTGGTCAAAGAATCAGTCAGGTGATGGGTGAAGCTATGCAAAAATGCCGCTATATTGGGCAAGAACATCCACCAGTTACTTGTCCGTACATTTGCCGCGCTGGGCTGATATGATTTTCCACCAAATTTAGTGAGGAACCCACTCAATTGGCAATCCTGTGTTGTGAGAATTAGTGTTGGAACACACTCATACGTGGGAGATTTGAGTGTGGGTGGAGCTCGCAGCGAGCGTTTAACACCACAAGCAAATACGCCTAACACTTGCTGCAAGCATTTAGCAATGAAAGGGTTGAGGCAAGGTTCAAGAGCACCAATATGTGCATACACAATCATCTCGCTTATTATACTGGTGCTGGTAAGGTGCTGGTGAGCGTTGCTTCCAGTACACTCAAACTAGATTGGCGGGATGATTTTGGCGGTGGCTCCCGTGGGTCCCTTCCACCCCGCCATGCTGCCACACCCTGCCAACAACTATTTCTTCCCCTCATGTGTTGCCTAGAGCCAACACATGAGAGGATAAGATCAGTGTTGGTACTGTGCGGCAGAGCGGCAGGGAGGAAAGAACAACCGGCAGCCAACGCCTTTGGTGATCTTGCCAATCTGTTTTTCCTACAACATAATCATTACCCTCCACACTTACCTAACATAACCCGCAACATAGGGAGAGAGCAGAGCCGCCACACTCCTCTCCTTCGCCACTTGTGCCAGGCCTTCCAGCAGTGCTGTGCCACACAGAGCCACTGCTGTCTCAGGTGCCAGCTCCTTCAGGGGTTGGTGGTGTGCCAAGACCAGCAGGCATAACAGGCACTGCTCCACGAGTGCCGGGGGTGGCGGGTGATTCTGTGGGAGGGAAGCGGATGAGGGAGCTACATCATACATTTCCATTTTTCAACATTAAGACCCCTCCCTCCTGCCTCTCAGGTACATAGTTCTCAGCCCACCAGCCTGTCCCTGGTAGAGAGTACTGGGAGGGAAGCAGAGCTGGGAGGGAAGATCATACACTCCTTTTAAAAGTTAACACCCCTCCTCCCCTGCCTGCCTGCCTGCCTGCCTGCCTGCCTCCCTGCCTGCCTCCCTGCCCCTCATGTACTCCTCAGTCCCATCATCCTGTCCACTAGTCACTGTTACCCCTGGGCTGGACGATTTTGCCTGGGCTGGAAGCCAGCCGTAGGCCTGGTTTATAACACAAGTGGTCACACAGAAGCCTGCCCAGTCCAGCCGCCTGCGCTCTTCCGCCAAGCCCAGATGTAAACAAAGCATGACAACCATGGATATGAGGAGGACTGCGCCAATATTGTTGAGGCCCTCCAAGAGGCATATATGGCCTCTTGTGGCCATTAAATTGATTTTTCTAGGGATGCCACGGTGACTTCGTTGGCGTTGGCTTGACGAAGGCCTGTGTGTGTTTACATCTGGTTTCCAAGTCAAGTGAGTGTGAAGGTGCTGTGTTTTATTAATTTGTGTGCCGTTAGTGATCATTAATTATACAAGAAAACTAATAATTTCATCATATAATAATATAATATTTATATATTTAATTATAAAGGATAATTTGTTTTTAGTTGTATGCTTAAATACTAGAGTATCTCAATACCTCTGCTGCGCCCCACCGTTGCCAGATTGTCGTACTCAGAGCATAGTATTTACCAGTTTCTGACGCCTAACTATTGCCAAGAAACATCAGGAATTAACTATTTTAATGATAATTATAAGTGAATCTCCTTATTGGGGTCCACGAGACAGTTTTTGAGTCGGAAGTCGGTAAATATAAGAGGCTGAGTAAGACAATCTGGCAACTTTGCACGGTGCGCCCAGCCATACCACTGGGAGAACAACGATCCAGCGCGTCCACTCAAATTTACCTTGGGTTGGGCAATTTTGGCTGGGCTGGGTGCCCAGCCCAGCCAAAAACGCCCACCCCAGGGGTAGCAGTGACTAGTGTAACTGCGGCATAAGACCCCTGCCTCCCTCCCTCCCCCCTGCCTCCTTGTCCCCCACCTCCCATGCACTCCTCACTCCAGCAACTTGCTCAACTGTTAGTTCCCACAGCCACCCTCTCCTCTGTTTGTAAGAAGACAAAGTGGTGTGAGAAGAGCAGTGTTGATAGAGGATTAGTGTCGGGTCTACCACTCTGTACGGCATACGAAAACAGAAAGACAAATTTCTCAGTTCCGTGGTTAATTCTGTCATTCCACAGACTATGGAAAATTCTGTACATTAAAGGAAGCAAAGTTGCAAGAGCTGGACAAAGTTTTATACGAGTGGTTTCTTACCAAACGCGGCGAGGGACGTGCAGTGACTGGCCCGCTTATCATGGAAAAGGCTAAGCATTTCTATGAACTCATGGAACTCAAAGAGCCATGTGAATTCTCTATTGGTTGGCTCCAAAAGTTCAAAAAGAGACATGGCATCAGGAAACTATATGTGTGCTGAAAAAAATTTGGCCGACACAGACACTGCAGAGGACTTTGTCAACAGATTTGGTCAGCTCATTTACTTGATCTGTTTTCCCTTGTATGTCATTGTATTGTAGGCGGTGGCCGAAGTGATTGCGTACTGGACCCACATTCGCCACGTGATGGACGACGCGGGTTCGAATCCTCACGCTACCACTCGGATTTTTCAGTCCCCGCCGAGTGGCTTAAAACTACCCACATGCTGTCCTGAAGACCACCCATCAACCCGGACTCTAGAGGAAGCCGTCCAAGCGAATCAAGAACGAGTTCCGGGGGGCAGCATGAGCCAATGCAAGATGGCACCACTATAAACACTCGCCTGCGCCAGAACGGGCTGGGCCGACCATCAGGCCCCACCTGGAAGAAGCCTTGGGCCGACCATCAGGCCCCACCGGGAAGATGCCTACCGGCGCAATAGGCAACAACGTAAAAATAAAAAAATAAAAAAAATTAAAAATTATCCTTCATCCGAAATTTTTTATTTAACGACACTTTTAACCCGTGCAGCCTTTCCTACGTACAAGTACATACCTCTTAAGAAAGTGTTTAGTACAGGTAACTCTCAATTTACGCGAGTATTGTGTCCTTGAAGAGGTCGCGTAAATCAAAAACAATGTAAATCAAACAAGAGGTAGGTTTCTATCAAAAAATAAATATTCACTTCATTCAGTGGAGAGAGAGAGAGAGAGAGAGAGAGAGAGAGAGAGAGAGAGAGAGAGAGAGAGAGAGAGAGAGAGAGAGAGAGAGAGAGAGAGAGAGAGAGAGAGAGAGAGAGAGAGAGAGAGAGAGAGAGAGAGAGAGAGAGAGAGAGAGAGAGAGAGAGAGAGAGAGAGAGAATATCCATATCACCGAGATGTCCACTCAGGCACTAAGTCTCAGCCTCAATCGTGTGAGGAAGAAATGAGGGACACCATGAGCGACTGGCTAGTATTGGTATCGGTTCCAAGCAGTCTGGTACCGGTACCGTACCATATAGCTGGTACCATTAGTACCGGTACTGGTACCGGTGCCAGCCCACCCCTATTGTTGAGTAGCGTGGCAGCGTGGGTACTGTATTGTTGTTCAAGTGGCGGGCGGGAAGAACTGAGCTCAGCTGTGTGGCCGCGGCGCCATGTGAGTCCAGTTGCGTGAGACATCTGGTGGCCAATCCATAAAATATCGCGTATAAGTGAAAAATCGTGTAAATTAAACATTTCTTTGGATTTTGAACCCCGCGTTATTTAAAAAAACACGTAAACCAAACTCGCATAAATCGAGTTACCTGTACATACTTATACCCTTGCCCCTTTGAACAGTTAAGCTGCTGTCATTTATGTTTTTTATTTTTTATTTGTTACTCCAGGAGTGTTAACCCTCTGAGTACCGATGACGATACGGTATCGTCACCACTGGATGTTACCGCCAGTACGGGTGACGATACCACATCGTCACTGAGTTACCCTTACACTCGGTCTTATTTCGCGAAAAGTTTTGGTTCCCCGAAGACCAGCCGGGTATCACGTGATAGCTAGAGAGTTGGGCTAGCCTCTCCCAGGTTCTCGTGATCCTATGGGATACGCCACATAGTAAAAACAAAGGAAAAGTTCAGGACAGCTTACCACCCTCTGCCAAAAACAAAATGTTGCTTCCCATACGGGTGACGATACCGTATCGTCATTTTATAATTTTCAAAACCGGTCTTATTTCTCGAAATATAATTGTTCCATGATGCACTGAGTGTAAAAAGTGTGGAACTACAAAACCGCGCTGAAACGGAGTGGCGGGCACAGCCGCATGAACTCGCTCTCGGCTGAGCGGGCTGGACGGGTGGGCGGGCTGCGGGTGAGATGAAGGGGGTACACTTCTAAGCTACGGAAAGGGGAATGACAACATTTTTTATGGTTTTGGGATAGATTCGAGTGTTTTGAAAGAAAAAAAAAATTTGCACATAGTGCGGTATGGGGTGTACTAGTTTTCTCGCCATAGCGGTACTCAGATATATATATATATATATATATATATATATATATATATATATATATATATATATATATATATATATATATATATATATATATATATATATATATATATATATATATATATATATATATATATATATATATATATATATATATATATATATATATATATATATATATATATATATATATATATATATATATATATATATATATATATATATATGAAAAACATATATATATATATATATATATATATATATATATATATATATATATATATATATATATATATATATATATATATATATATATATATATATATATATATATATATATATATATATATATATATATATATATATATATATATATATATATATATATATATATATATGCATACTTATTGAGAAAATTCGTGTAGGTGTAATTCTGTTGCAAAATTTCAAGCGTATTTTGCAAGTGCTTTATTCCTATTTCTACATGTACGGTTTTACTATTTGAAAAACTAGTGAGCAAAGCCTACGAGTATACATGTTAGACTTCAAAATAATTGGAAATGAGAACTGGTGATTGGCGGCAGCACAGAGGTATTTCAGCTGTGCGGCTGCTCAACTCCGCCTTGCCCCGTCCATTGTTGCCGACTGAGCATCCAGCCATTTTACGTTTTTTTCATATATTTCTATGTATTTGTTATGCAAAGAGATCTGTATTTATCATATTTACTCTATACTTGAAAAAAGTATGAAAAAGAAGCACAATAACAGCATACAAAACTCTAAAAATAAATTTCACATCTTGACCTCCCAGACGGGGAAATAATGCAAATAAGAATCGCAGGGAAGCGACACTTTGAGTTATCACATGATATTAATAAATATACATCAATGGATTTGTAATTTTTGAGGAAAAAATAATGCAAAAAAAATACAACCCGACATGACCCATTTCCACACCCAAAGTCGACACTCCGTGATTTTCAGATAAAAGAGACATGACTGTGATGCATTCTGCAATTTTCACCCTAGTCTTGTAATAGCTGTTGAGAGGGTCTTGTGTCAAAATATGTTGAGTAATGCAGAGTACAGTGATGGCATGCAGGTGGATAGGACAGTTTGTGTTGGAGAGTTCACTGATGAACAACAGAGTAGGAGGTAGAACTGAAAAATTCAGGACACCATTATTGATGGGTTTAGGGGAAGAACAGTGACTGTCTACCACAGCAGAGACAGACTGGCCAGAAAAGAAACTGGGTTTAAAAATAAAGAGAAAAGGATAAACTCTGCAGGAAGGTAGTTTAGAAAGCAAAGGTTTTTGCCAGACTGTCAAATGCTTTTGAGAAATCTAAAGTAATAGAAAAAGTTTCACTGAAACCCCAGGAGTCAGTAAGGAAGGGTGTAGGGTGCTGAACCAACTGCTCAAGGTCACTGAGGAGACCAAAGCTGTAGGCTTGTTTACCAGGCTGGTCAGTGAAAAAGGATGAAAGCCAAAGCTGGTGGTGAACATTGAAATCTCCTAGGATGAAGATTTCAGCGAAGAGAGAGTGGGTCAAGATGTGCTCCCTTTTAAAGTTCAAATAGACAAAAAAATTTACATAGTTGGCAGAGTTAGGTGAAAGATAAACAGCTTAGATGTATTAAGCAATATAATGACAATGAAGTCTTAGCCATATGGTGATAAATTCTGAAGAGTCAAGCTCGTGGGCACGAGAGCAAGTGATGTTGCGCACGTAGATGCAACATCCTGCTTTGGATTGAAATTTAGTATAGGGATAGTAGGAGGGAACAGAGTAGAGATTGCTGTTGGTAGCCTCTGAAACATGTGTTTCCGTTAGGATGAGAAGGTGAGGTTTAGAGGAGAGATGGTGTTCTACAGAAAGGAAATTAGGGGAAACACAGAGTTGATAAAGAAAAGGAGGAAGAGCTATCAAGACACCTTCTATGTCTGCAACCAAAAGGGGAGTCTGACCGAGGGGGAATTTGTTGGCCCCCAGATTGGGACTGAGGACAAATTTTCTTTTTTTGGTATGATGAATTTTGATTTGTGTTGCATGTATGTAGTGTGGTGTGGAAAGTAAGAACATTTGTCTTTAAGAGAGCATGCTGAACTACCCTCTGGTGTTGATGAGACAATAGAGAAACGGAAAGTGAGTACATGGGAGGGTCTTTAGTAGGCTTGTAGCACCCCTTCAACTCCAGCACATACCTCACCAGGAGTGCCTGATGCCCATTTCAGTAGGTGTCTTCCTCCACACTTGTGAACATTCTGCGTGTATATACAGTAAATACACTAGCCCTGCTGCCACTAACCTTTATAAGAGCTTCCATGAGTGAGAAGGTGAGGGTGGGAGCCAGGCGTGTCTTGCTGGCCAGGGTTGACAGCAGCAGGTAACAGCCACTTACAAGCTGCTCCTGGCTTGACGCAAGGCAGTGTGGCAAGCTCTTGGCCATGCTGGAAAGGTGCTCCTCTCTCACCTGGGTTGAGAGAGAGAGAGAGAGAGAGAGAAAATGTTGTTACATAAATCTCATCTCAAGCTTACACACACACACACACACACACACACACACACACACACACACACACACATGATGGCGGACTGACACAGCCGCTCTACAGACGCTGCTGCAAAATTTCATCATAGCTGCGTGGAAACTAAACCCTAGACGTGGATACTAAGGTGGGAGCCGTGCTAGGTTATAATCGTGCTGTCCTGAAGAAATAAAGGCTGTTGACAGTGAGTAACACCGAATAATGAGCGAGGAGAGGGCGGGGGCGGCAGCTTGGTCGTCACTGCCGGCATTGTTTACACCGCCAAGTAGGGGGGCCAGAACAAAAACAAGGCAAGATTATGAATTTGAGGGTTTCACTGATGACATTGAGAGACCCAGAGACAGAGACAGTATGTTAAGAAGGAGGCTCATAGACCTGGAAAGGCAGATGAAGGACATGAGAGATAGAATGGGGACGCTGGAGAGAGGTGGACGTCCTGAAGACAGAGTAGGAGGTTTGGAAGAATGCATATAATGACCTACACAAGCAGGTAACACTGAACGAGAAAAAGAGAGATGACACTGAGGTTAAAGTCAAGGAAATAAAGGAAATGCATAAAGTCTGGAAGGAGGAACAGGAAAAGGAGAATGTTAGCTTTAAGAAAATTTTGGAGGAGCAAGTCAAGGCTAAGGATGAAAATTGTGGAGGAGCAAGTCAAGGCTAAGGATGAAAATTGTGGAGGAGCAAGTCAAGGCTAAGGATGAAAATTGTGGAGGAGCAAGTCAAGGCTAAGGATGAAAATTGTGGAGGAGCAAGTCAAGGCTAAAGATGAAAATTGTGGAGGAGCAAGTCAAGGCTAAGGATGAAAATTGTGGAGGAGCAAGTCAAGGCTAAGGATGAAAATTGTGGAGGAGCAAGTCAAGGCTAAGGACGAAGCAATAACTGAAAAGGTGATCAAGGTGATAAAAGAAAAACAGAAACAGTGAGGGACACGGCTGAAAAAAGAAGTCTGTAATAGTGGTGGGCATTAATGAAGAGCACATGCCAATCAGACATACAAGGGAAAAGAAAGACAGGAAGGCAGTGGAGCAAGTAATTGAAGCAATTCAGGAAGAAGGTCATGAGCTGGTAGGGGAGATTGAAGAAGTATTCAGGCTTGGAAAGTATGAAGAAGGAGCCCAACGACCAGTAAAAATTAGATTTAGGTCTCAAGTGGCTGCAGAAGAAGTGCTGGGAAAGTCAAGGAAGTTAGCAAGAACAGAGACCTACAAAAAAGTCTGGGTAAGGAAGGACAGAAGTTTTGAGGAAAGGAACACGATAAGAAACTTGAAGAATCAAGCCAACGAAAAGAATGAAGGAAGATCAGAAGAGGAAAAGAAAACATTTTTCTGGAGTGATGGACATGGACCTAAGGAAGTGGTACAGAAGGGAGGAGGAGACAGCTTTAAGGTGGCATACACTAATGTGAACGGGTTAATATCGTCAATGGTAGAAATAGGAGATTACCTGAGTAAGGAAAACCAATGTTATGGGGATTACGGAAACAAAATTGACTGGTAGTATAGATGCATTTAACATAGGGGATGGTAAATATAATGTATGGATGAGAAATAGAGAAAATAAACAAGGAGTGATGCTATTGTTGAAAAAAGAATGGACAGTGGAGGGTGTCACCTATGGCGAAGGGGAAGCGGAGGTCTTGAGTGTGGGAATAAGACTGCAAAGGGGAGGATGCAGAAATATCGTAGTGGTGTTTGTCCCTCCAAAAACCAATTCATGGACAGAAGAATTGTACAAGAAGAAGCTGGAAGACACATTGGATTGACTAAGGAGATTGCTGGAGGAGAAGGATAAGATTCTGATAATGGGAGATTTTAATTGTAAGGAAGTGTCATGGGAAAACTGGTCAACGGAAGGAAGTGAAGCTTCATGGAGGAACAAGGTTTTGGAATTGGTTATAGATAACGTCCTCACACAGTGGGTGGAGGAAAATGCAAGATTCAGAGGAGAAGACGAACCATCTAGATTGTACTTGATAATCACCAGGGAGCCAGATACCAAAGAGGAGATGAACTGTAAGAGCCCTATAGGGAAGAGCGATCACGTACTTATCGAGTACATATTACGAGAAGGAGGTAAAATAATCAGGAATGAGGACTACAGGAGAGAATGGTTTAACTTTAATAAGGCAAATTTTGAACAACTTGGAAAACATTTTGAGGAAGCACAATGGGATACTTTTTTTGAGGCTGAAAATGTGGAGGAAAAATGGACAATCTTTCTACGGACTTACAACGAAGGAGTGGAAAAGTGGGTACCAAGGATGAAAGAAGGCCAGAAATCAAGAGAAGAGTGGTACAATAGAAAGTGTGTAGACGCCAAGCAGGATAAGGAGAAGGCATGGAACAAATGGAGAAAAAATAGGAGGATGGATCTATGGAATGAGTACAAAAGGAAGAGGAATGCTTATGTCAAAGTAAGAAGAGAAGAAAAAAGGAATTTTGAGAAGAATATTGTAGATAAGTGCAAAGACCAGCCAAAACTGTTGTATAAGTTCATAAATGGAAAACTGAAAAATAGAGATGAGATCCAGAAAGTTAAAGTTAATGGTGAAACTTTTGATAGTATAAGTGAAATAGTGGAAGTGATGAATAACTGTTTCCAAACAGTGTTCACAAGGGAGAGTGAGTTTGAAGGTGTAGATGCAGTGCCGGGGAATAGAGTGGGTCTGGAGAGAATACAAACAGCAGCAGATGAAGTTAGAAAATTACTGGAAGAATTGGATGCGAGGAAATCAGCAGGACCGGATGGTATTTCAAATTGGGTGCTAAAAGAGTGTAACCAGCAAATAGCTGAAAAGTTGAGCAACTTGATTAATGTCTCACTAGGACAAGGGAAGGTACCGAGAGCCTGGAAGAGGGCTAACATCGTCCCAATACATAAAGGAGGAAGTAAGGAAGACCCGTTGAGCTATAGGCCAGTGTCATTAACAAGTGTAGTAGCAAAGATGTGTGAGAAAATTATAAAAAATGGATGGGTGGAATATTTAGAAAGCAACAATATATTAACAAACAGTCAATTCGGATTCAGAGGAGGACGGTCTTGTGTAACTAATCTGATCAACTTCTATTCAAGAGTAATTGATATAATACAGGAAAGGGACGATTAGGATTGCGAATCTGGACTTAAAGAAAGCATTTGATAAAGTACCACACAAGCGATTGATATGGAAACTTAATCATGTTGGAGGTCTGGGTGGTTCAACATTGGATTGGATTATAGACTTTTTCACAAATAGAGAAATGAGAACAGTAATCAGGAACAATAAATCAAGTTGGATGGAAGTGACCAGTGGAGTCCCCCAAGGATCAGTGATGGCTCCCATTATGTTTGCAATATATATAAATGACATGACAGAAGGGGTGACAAGCTATATGAATATGGTTGCTGATGATGCTAAAATAATGAGGGTAGCCAATGAGGAAGACTGTGTAGCCCTTAGTCAGGATCTCAATAGAATAAGTGAATGGTCACGCAAATGGGAAATGACATTCAATACAAAGAAGTGCAGTGTGATGGAGTTTGGTAAGAGCACTAGTTTTTTTTTTTTTTTTTTTTTTTTTTACAGTAGAGGAGACAGTGCAAGGGCGTAAAAAAAAAATATGGAAAAAAAAGCCGGCTACTTACTGCTCCTGAATAGAGTGGCCAAAAAGAGAAATCAGTTTCGGGAGGAGAGGTGTCCTGATACCCTCCTCTTGAAAGAGTTCAAGTCGAAGGCAGGAGGAAATACAAATGAGGGAAGATTGTTCCAAAGTTTACCAGCGTGAGGGATGAAAGAGTGAAGATCCTGGTTAACTCTTGCATGAGGGGTTTGGACAGTATAGGGATGAGCTTGATCAGAAAGTCGTGTGAGGCGAGGCCACAGGAGGGGGGGAGGCATGCAGTTAGCAAGTTCAGAAGAGCAGTCAGCATGAAAATATTGATAGAAGATAGAAAGAGAGGCAACATCGCGACGGAATTTAAGAGGTAGAAGACTTTCAGTAAGAGGAGGAGAGCTGATGAGACGAAGAGCCTTAGACTCCACTCTGTCCAGAAGAGCTGTGTGAGTGGAGCCCCCCCACACGTGAGATGCATACTCCATACGAGGGCGGACAAGGCCCCTGTGCTGGGGAGAAGAACTAGCGGAGACGATACAGAACGCCCAACCTCGAGGAAGCTGATTTAGCGAGAGAGGAGATGTGAAGTTTCCAGTTAAGATTTTGAGTAAAGGATAGACCGAGGATATTTAGTGTTGAAGAAGGTGACAGCTGAGTGTTGTCGAAGAATAGGGGATAGGTGTTTGGAAGATTGTGTCGAGTTGATAGGTGGAGAAATTGAGTTTTTGAGGCACTGAAGGACACAAGGTCCTTCGGGGAACTACTCTCTGAGTAATGAAAGAATCATGAAAAAACTGAAGAAAAAGATCTGGGAGTGATCATAACAGACAAGTTATCCTTTGGAAAACATATAGACCGGATAACTGGGGAAACATACAATCTTCTTAGAAACATAAAAGCAGCATTTACATATTTAGATGAAGAAATGGTGAAGAAACTAATAACATCGATGATACGTCCAAGACTGGAATATGCAGCATTAGTGTGGTCACCTTGATTGAAGAAAGAAATTAGAAAGTTGGAAAGAATACAAAGAGCAGTGACTAAATTACCAGAAACTCTGAGAGAACATCCTTATGAAGAAAGAAAGACTGGAGAAATTAGGACTAACAACACTGGAAAGAAGAAGAGAGAGAGGGGACCATAGCTGGGCACGATAACAGAAAACTTTATTCCCGATAACCGACAACTGATAATGAAAAACCTTATCGGTGATAACCGATATTCGTTAACTGGAGACAAAAATATAGGCGATAACCGATACCCGATATAAATCCACAATTCCGATAGGCGAAAACGATATTATTGATATTTCAAATAAAAAACATAGATGACTTCAAATTTTCATTATCTGTATTTTAGAAAACTTACAAAACCTGAAAACCACACGTTGATACGTACCTATGGACGGTAATACTAGAAACGCCTGAGCCGGTGTTGTGTTATTTGGCGTCCCCACCGTCAATTGTTTACAAACACTGGTCTCTCGTGAACTGCACATGCTCAGACCAGCAAGCGTAGACCTGTACAGTCTCACAAAGCTTTTTAACCGTAATTAAGAGTTGCCGGAAGGCTGAATCAGACATATAGTACCACTACCACCATCCCCACTGTTTCTAGAACGACACTCTGTACGAGTTGTATTTATATGTACACAGTGTCGTTCTAAAAACAGCGAGGATGGTGGTACTGTATGTCTGATTCAGCCTTCCAGCAACTCTTAATGTGTTAAAAAGCTTTGTAAGACTGTACAGGGCTATGCTTACTGGTCTGAACATACGCAGTTCACGAGAGACCAGTGTTTGTAAACAAAAGCGCCAGCTTTTGACAATGGGACACCAAATAACATAACAGAAGCATAACAGAAGCATAACAACATGGAACGGACTTGACGAGGAGACTGTGTTTGCAAAAACGATTCATGAATTTAAAGACAAACTGGATAATAAGCGTTATGGAAACGGGACAGCACGAGCCTAGTACAGCTCTTTTCCTGTATTTCACAACTAGGTAAATACAACTAGGTAAACACACACACACACACACACACACACACACACACACACACACACACACACACACACACACACACACACACACACACACACACACACACACACCTGCCATCCACACTATCCTGGAGTCCCACAACACATATCCCTTCACTCCTACTCATGATCGAGGAGAGAACAGTATCGCGCCCCCTCCTTCACTCCTCCCCTTGCAGTCCTGCCCACACTACTCCCCCTCCAGCACCTCCCCACAGCCTCTTCCCTTGGATCACTGCCCTTACAAGTCCAGCCATCAAGGGCCACTGGCAGCTGGCAAGGCTGGAGGAGTGCTCAGCAGGGCATCAGATTATTGAAAACCATGGACATAACCACCAAAAAACAGGCGCCTTCCCATCGCCGATCAGGTCTGCCAACACAGCTTTAGTTAGATATATTTCAGTGTGCTCATATTTCATCTGTGCATCCTGAAGTAAATTATTCTTTTTGCTGAGCCAGAGTGATAAGAACAAAATTTCTAACAATTAGATCCACTGGTGACAAGGCATCCGACATCTACTGGGTGAGAGAGAAAACAGAGCAAGGGAGCGGACCCTTAAATAAACTAAATAATCCCTTACAAACTTTAGCCACACCGAGAAATGACTAATTAAAAAAACTAAGCAGGTGGTGTGGACAAGGCAACACATGAAAAATATGCACCAATTGCTGTTTGTTGGAGTTAGTTGTGCCTGTGTCTGAGGGGTCAACCATCAAGACCCCAACACTGATCAAGTGCAAGAACCTAAGGGAAAAAATATGCGGTGAAAACAACCAACAACATACTGCGCAAACACACACATACACACCTCTGTCGCCCCAAGGCCACCCAAGACTGTGGTGATGAAGAACGACGCAACAATGGCAGGCGTGCAATGGCCGGCATGTACCTGTTGGGGGAGAGAGAGAGAGAGAGAGAGAGAGAGAGAGAGAGAGAGAGAGAGAGAGAGAGAGAGAGAGAGAGTAATAATAATAATAATAATAAAAATAATAATAATAATAATAATAATAATAATAATAATAATAATAATAGTAATAATAATAATAATAATATAATAATAATAATATAATAATAATATATTTATTCCATGAAACAAGGTTATTCTCTCACAGAACAGACTGGGTGAGCTACAGTACAGCCACCAAAGACAAGATAAAAACAAGCTAAGGTACAATTATAATAAAGCCTAAGCCCAACTAATTAAAAAAAACAGCTGCTATAAACATAAAATAAAGCTAGCACTAAATAAGGATAAAAAAAAATGTCTGATTGCATAAAAATGACAAATAAAAAGAATTGTAGGCTAATAGCATTAAAAAGCAAAGCAAACTTTTATATCAAAAAGTAAAAATAAACATGAGTACACAATAATTACTGTGAGCTACCTAGAAGTAGATTTGTGAGTCTAGACTTAAAGCTATGTAGGCTCCCTGAGTTAGTGATACAATTAGGTAGATCTTTCCATAAAATCAGTCCAGCAACAGTAGTGGCCCTGGTGCCAGAGTCTGTTCTAATTCGTGGCACATACAGGTCATTTAGTTGTCTTGCTGTGCCTCCTGTGCATTCTCTGACAGTAGGAAATTGTAAATACCATTCTGGATATAGCCCATTTAGAGCCTTATACATTGTGATGCTTTTTTCTAGAACATATTTGTCTTTAAGTGTCAGCCACTGTAGTTCATTACTTATTGGAGTAACATGATCATACTTACTAACTCCCCCAATGGCTACTTTAGCTGCAAAATTTTCTAGTTTCTGCATCTTATGAAGGAGAGTACAGTCAAGACGCAGATTCGTAAGGCACGGGTTCCTATAACGAGGTATGGTTTCAGAACCGTATATTCAGATCACGCAGGTAAAATCATCTATGACGCAGTTCGTGGTCTCCCCTGTGGTGCGTTTGTGAGAGCGACTCAGGTCGCACGGACCGATCAGTGTACTCTCAAACGCATGACGCCGCAGCACGCGTTGCCAATTCGGACCCCTCGCTGCAGCTCAGTTTGGAGAGGTGGAGCACCTCCGTGCTGTGATGACGTCATCAGCAAATATGGCGGCCCAAATAAACACATGTAAGTGCTTCCATTGAATTTCACCTCTCTGTGCCACAATAATCACTGCAGTTCCTTTTCATCCTTTGTTGCAAAGAGCTCGTCGGCCAGAACAGCTTGAGATGCATGTTTAAACGTCGTCAAGAAGATCAGCGGATGCCATTTTGCTGCCAGAACAGTTAGAGAGAGAACAGCGGATGCCATTTTCCTGCCAGTGAGATGCCATTACCAAAGCAACGACGGCAGATAATGTCTACCGGTGCACTCAGGCTAGAACGAATGAAAAAAAAAAAAGGGGGTGGGGGGGGGGGGGTTGTACATTTCCTCTTCTTCCCAGTATATATCACCTTTCTCCATTATGTTTTGTGGCAACATGTTAGTGGCAGCTACCTCGGTGAGGCCCGTGAGGGAGGGTGGCGCTTGGGTTTCAATGTCGTGTGAGTCACCACGCACCACCCGCTCCTCCACCATAACTATGTCACTCTGGCGCCCTGAACAAAGCCTACACTTTTTATAGCTATAGAACACCTAAACTCAAAAAAAAAGTCAAAAAATCTTTGAAAATAAGAAAAATACATTCATTGAAGTAAATTGACTGTGACAGGTGCGCTGGCTTTTAAATAGCCAGCCCTTTATATACGCTATACAGCAACCCTACGCCCGCCAGCATGGTCCATCGGCTGCGTCCTAAGGCAACAAAATTATTGTAATATTTTCAAAGAATCAACATTTTTCGACCGAGTACCCAAATTTCCCCCTTAAATTACAGACCGGTATCACTCACTAGTGTGGTTGTGAAGATATGCGAGAGGCTGGTTAAAAGCAGGTGGTCAGATTTCTTAGAAAGTGAGAAAATTATCTTGGATTGCCAGTTTGGATTCAGGAGAGGGAGATCTTGTGTCACCAACTTGTTGTGTTACTACTCAAGGGTGACAGATTTATTACAAGAGAGAGAAGGCTGGGGGGATGGAGTGTACCTGGATTTGAAAAAGGCATTCGACAAAGTACCGCACAGAAGACTAATTTGAAAAATTAGAAATAGGGGTGGAGTGGATGATGGACTGATTAAGTGGCTGGAGGACTTCCTAACTAACAGGGAAATGAGGACAACCTAATTAACAGGGAAATGAGGACAGTAATTAGGGACAGGGTTTCCAACTGGTGCCCTGTGATGAGTGGGGTCCCACAAGGTTCATTGTTGGCACTAATAATGTTTGCTGTTTATATAAATGATATGGTGGACGGAGTGACCAGCTATGTGAGATTATTTGCAGATGATACAAAGCTATTGAGACAAGTAAATGATGTGAAGGACTGTGAGGCACTGCAGAGGTACCTGGATAAAATATGGGAGTGGAGTGATACATGGCAGATGGAGTTCAACCTTGGGAAATGTAAAAAAATTAAGTTTGGTAGGAGTGGTAGATGTGAATATGATTATAAGATGGGAAGTGAGATAATATGCAGAGGAGTGGAGGAAAAAAATTTGGGAGTGACTGTCTCAGAAAACATGTCACCGGACAAACACATCAACAGGATAACGGGACAAACTATGAATTTGCTGAGGAACATAAGGACGACATTTGTGTATTTGGACGAGGAGATGATGAAGAAAATAATAGTTACAATGATAAGGCCAAGGTTGCAGTATGCAGCATTGGTCTGGTCTCCCCACAAAAAGAAGCACATAAGGAAGCTGGAAAGAGTGCAGAGAATGGCAACTAAGATGGTACCGGAACTTAGAGATCAGACTTATGAGGAGAGACTCAATAGCATGGGGCTCACAACCCTGGAGAGAAGAGAAAGAGGAAACCTGATAGCGGTGTACAGGGTGGCAAGCAGGGTGGAGCATTTGGACAGAGAGGACCTGTGTGTGTGGAGCGAGAGAGAAACGAGAGGACATGGAAAGAAGTTGAGGGCGACCACGTGTAGGCGAGATGTGAAAAAGTTTAGCTTCCCAAACAGAAGCATTGAGCTGTGGAATGGACTGGAGGAGGAGGTGGTTTGTGCAAGAAACATTCATGATTTTAAGGAAAATTTGGATAAGAGCGGATATGGAGACGGGACAGTGAGAGCGTAACTCTTTTCCCGTATGTCACAACTAGGTTAATAAACACACAATGAGAAACTTTGCGATGGGGAAAGGAGGCGTACAACATTGAGTGGGTGGAGGAGGAAGAAGAGGAGGAGCAGCAGCAGGATGTGCAAAAGTAGGAAGAGGAATAGGGAACAGGGTGAGGCAAGGGTGATGATGTGGGCGGGGCAATGGGGGAGTGGGAGGAGCCACAGTAATTACATAGTATTACATAGAAAATCAGACCACACAGACCCCATGGTCCAGACTAGGTGGTCTGTCCAACTAAGTGAATCTACACTAATCAGATGGCTCCAAAACATTGCTTTTCTACTCTAGTTAATATTAAGAAGTGACGGTCGAGCTTGTTTTTAAAGGAGTCAATTGTGTTACACTGGACCACTGACGGTGGGAGCTTATTCCATTCTCGCACTACAACGTTGGTGAAGAAAAATTTGGTGCAGTCTGAATTTACTTGTCTACATCTTAGTTTTATGCCATTGTTCCTCGTTCGCAAAGTGTCATCGATCATAAACAATTTTGTTCTGTCTACATTCGTAAAACCATTAAGTATTTTAAAACATTTGATCAGTTTTCCTCGGAGGCGACGTTTCTCAAGAGAGAGCATGTTAAGGGTGGAAAGCCTTTCTTCGTAGGATTTGTTGCGCAAGGAAGGGATCATTTTTGTTGCCCAACGCTGAACACCTTCTAATTTAGCAATGTCCTTTGCATGGTGAGGGGACCAAAACTGAGCCCCATATTCCAAGTGGGGTCTGACTAAACTATTGTAGAGTGGAAGTATTACATCTTTATTCTTGAATAAAAAGTTTCTTTTAATGATGCCCAACATTCTGTTCGCTTTATTTGCTGCATCGATGCATTGATGTGAGAATTTGAGGTTTGACGCGATTTTGACCCCCAGGTCCTTAACGCATTGAACACTTGTGAGTTTAACGCCGCGCATTTCGTAATCAAACTTCTTATTTCTTGTTCTAACTTGAAGGACCTGGCACTTGTCTACGTTAAAGGGCATCTCCCATCTATCCGACCAAGCTGAAATTTTGTGCAAATCCTCTTGGAGGCTTTGCCTGTCTTCGTCAGTGAGAACCGAGTTACCAATCTTTGTGTCGTCTGCAAATTTACTAATGCGATTATTGAGTCCAACATCCATGTCGTTGATGTAAATAATGAAGAGAACTGGGCCAAGAACTGAGCCCTGAGGGACGCCACTAGTGACCGGCGCCGAGGTGTTCTCCTACCGTGACATTACTGACTAGGTTATCTTGGGTTGTTATAACAAGGTCGAGTATGTTATTTTGTCGAGTTGGTTCAGAAACCATTTGGCTTAGATAATTTTCTTCTAGAAATTCGATCATTCTATGTGACTCGCCTTCTGTACCTGACAGTGTCGTCCAGTCGATATGTGGGAGGTTAAAGTCTCCTAATATCAGTGAGTCGTTGTTATTAAGTGACTGCCTTAAAACGCTGTACATTTCAAGGTCGTCATCGAGTGATTGCCCGGGAGGCCTGTAGGTGACAGATATATTTAAAATGACTTTTGCAATGTTTACTCACATGCACAATAAGGGAGGGAGGGAGGGAGGAGGAGGGTGAGAAAGAGCTGAGTACTGGTGGAGTTGTTGGCCAAATACCCTTGATACATGGTTTTCAATAGTTTCTACTTTGTGAATTTACACTTTGCGATGGTATTTGTCAACCATATTCTCAAAGAATAAGAAAACCACTTGCACTTTTACTACACATTCAGCAACTGAAGTGTTCAACTTTAAATTAAGTGGAGATCTGGGGAGGTGGTGGTCAGTGCTTAACGTGCGGGTGTGTTAGCACGAGGACCTAGCGCAGACTAGGTTCCAGACTCCACTGAAACACACTGATTTTTCAAGTCATCGCCGAGGAGCGGAAGATCACCCACATGCTGCCCGGATCTTCAGTCAACCTTGAACTTAGCGACTTGGGTCAGGAGGAGCAGTGGGGGGCAGCATGGACCAAGCAAGTCATACATCACAGTAGCCACTACAAATAAAATTAGCCTGCGCCACTAACAGGCTGGGGTCATCCATACGGCCCCTCAAGAAAGCCTACATGCTCTACAGGCAGCAAAATAAAAAACTTAAAATGTAAATTTGTGCCTCATTTTTGCTGTTGTCCTGAGGGAGCCGTTGTTTTGAATGCCAGATAAATGAGGTTCTACTGTACTGTGAAATTTCTTATTACCAATAATTCAAGAGAAAAGTAGGGAAAAGTAGAGTGGAGGATAGACAAAATATGCATAAACTCAGCTCTAAGCAACACAGACCTGGGTACACACACATCAGCAACCTCCCCTCAAAAATGTTGAGAACAAACCTTGATCATGCTTCTCAAAAAGTCTGCCACAAAGTTCCGGAATGCTTGGCTGCCGGCCCAGCGTACGAAGACTGTGCGCTTGGGGAGGGGCTTCACGCCCTTCTGGCAGCCAGACAGCCAGTGCCACTCTGCTCCCTCTCCTCCAAGAGCTATGACTTGCAGTATCCGTGTAAAGAGCGGCGACTCGTAGTATGGAAAGATGCATTTGAGGAGCGCCTGCTGATTCATTTCATTAATCTGAAACCTGTTAAATAATATGAGTTACAGTCACTGTTGTAGAGAAAAAAAGGAAATGTTCATTATTTTACCCAAACAAATACAGTCATACCTCGTCTTACGAGTGCCTTAGTTTACGAGTGTTTTGATTTACGAGCAAAAAAAAATCACATAAAATGCCTTGGTTTACAAGCAGTGATTCGTATACGAGCATCCTGTTTGTACTTTTTTTTCCACCTATGGCGCCAGTAGGCTTGCTTGGAGGGGCTTGATGGTATGGTCCACCCCGTTGTGGCGCAGGCAAGTATTTATAGTGGCGGCACCATCTTGCATTGGCTCATGCTGCCCCCCGGAGCTCATCTTTGATCCTATAATCTAGAGTCCGGGTTGATAGGTGGTCTTCTGGACAGCATGTGGGTAGTCTTAGGCCACTCGGCGGTGACTGAAAAATCCCAGCTTGTGGCGCCGGGTGGGGCGTGAACCTACGTCATCCTGAACACGGTACCGTCACACTATCCACTCAGCCACCGCCACCTCAAGGGTGGAGACACAGGCTATATGGAGGCCATCAGGGTTAGTGCATACGTCCCTCCGAGGAGGGGCTACAGACACTTGATGGGTGACAGCTCGTGAAGGGAAGGGGAGGATGCCGATAGACCAACTCTATCGGCTGAGGTCACCCTAGCCGACCAAGTTGGTCTTTCGACGAGGACTGGCGTCTGTCTTTGAACAAGTCGAACACGTGAGCGTGAGTTCCCTTTGTTGGCTGCAAGACGAGAGTACTCAAAGCAGAAAACAGTGGGAAGAGAGCCTCAGTTAGGGCTGCCACCTTGAGCTGAACAAAATAAAGAATGCAACATCCCATTCTCCAATACAGAATGAATCCATATTTCAAGGAACGGGTGGCAACCCTAAAATTTCTCTAGCCTGCTATGACTGATAGCCGCTGCCCGCTGCTGGTGAAGGCAGGGGAAAGGGGGGGGGGGGGATGTTACGACACATATTTTACATGTATTTCAGGACAACCTTTGACAAACATAATTTTACGGAGCGGTTTTGTGGTTCCTCGAAAAATGTGCTCACTACAGTTTTAAAATACTTAATTTTATCTGCTTAACCATTCAGACAGGCAAATATGGAACAAATGGCATCCTGTATTTTAAGGCAAGGGTAGCAAGTTGGCATCCCTAGTCTCAGTCTGCGTTGGAGACTCACACAAATAGCATCCGTGCGTTTGTGTCCGATTGCACTTGTGATTTGGTGTGTGATCTTTGTGTTTTCAGCTGTACAGAGTGCATTCTTTGTGCTTTAACAACGTCCCCAAGAAAGATGGCTAAAAGGGATGGTGCTGCAAAGAAGAAAACAGTAACAGTGGATACAATGCTGGCAACAGGAACGGGGTGCAAGCCTCAGCGGCTTGTATACTTTCCCTCCTGGACGTGACTGACTCCCATTCACCCACCATCTCAGACGATACATTAGGTTAGTTTCACGTCGGTTGTCGAACGTAGTTCTGGTGCCTCGAAAATAGGGAAACTGCGGCTGCTAATCCCCAGTGCGAAGTCTGCGCCTCAAGCGTAATTAGCAGTTGTGAGAGTCTCCGTAACAACCGTAACACATTGATTTGTGTTTTATATAATTTGTCATTGCTATTTATTAGTAAAATTACTTTAATTCTGTATAAACTAACATGTAAAATAATTTTTAAATAACTATTTTTTTGAGATATGGGACACATTAACCCGTAAGGTGTTATTCATGTCACATGATGTGCTCCTGTTGGGTATGCCGACAGGTTTCTCACGTCACGTGATGTGCTCCTGTTGGGTACGAAGACAGGTTTCTCACGTCACGTGATGTGCTCCTGTTGGGTACGAAGACAGGTTTCTCATGTCACGTGATGTGCTCCTGTTGGGTACGAAGACAGGTTTCTCATGTCACGTGATGTGCTCCTGTTGGGTACGAAGACAGGTTTCTCACGTCACGTGATGTGCTCCTGTTGGGTACGAAGACAGGTTTCTCATGTCACGTGATGTGCTCCTGTTGGGTACGAAGACAGGTTTCTCACGTCACGTGATGTGCTCCTGTTGGGTACGAAGACAGGTTTCTCACGTCACGTGATGTGCTCCTGTTGGGTACGAAGACAGGTTTCTCACGTCACGTGATGTGCTCCTGTTGGGTACGAAGACAGGTTTCTCACGCCGCGTGATGTGCTCCTGTTGGGTACGAAGACAGGTTTCTCACGTCACGTGATGTGCTCCTGTTGGGTACGAAGACAGGTTTCTCATGTCACGTGATGTGCTCCTGTTGGAGTGAAGACAGGTTTCTCACGTCACGTGATGTGCTCCTGTTGGGTACGAAGACAGGTTTCTCATGTCACGTGATGTGCTCCTGTTGGGTACGAAGACAGGTTTCTCACGTCACGTGATGTGCTCCTGTTGGGTACGAAGACAGGTTTCTCACGTCACGTGATGTGCTCCTGTTGGGTACGAAGACAGGTTTCTCATGTCACGTGATGTGCTCCTGTTGGGTACGAAGACAGGTTTCTCACGTCACGTGATGTGCTCCTGTTGGTGCGAAGACAGGTTTCTCACGCCACGCGTGATGTGCTCCTGTTGGGTACGAAGACAGGTTTCTCACGTCACGTGATGTGCTCCTGTTGGGTACGAAGACAGGTTTCTCACGTCACGTGATGTGCTCCTGTTGGGTATGCCGACAGGTTTCTCATGTCACGTGATGTGCTCCTGTTGGGTATGAAGACAGGTTTCTCATGTCACGTGATGTGCTCCTGTTGGGTATGCCGACAGGTTTCTCATGTCACGTGATGTGCTCCTGTTGGGTATGCCGACAGGTTTCTCGTCACGCGTGATGTGCTCCTGTTGGGTATGCCGACAGGTTTCTCGTCACGTGATGTGCTCCTGTTGAATGAAGACAGGTTTCTCACGCCACGTGATGTGCTCCTGTTGGGTATGCCGACAGGTTTCTCGTCACGTGATGTGCTCCTGTTGGTACGAAGACAGGTTTCTCACGTCACGTGATGTGCTCCTGTTGGGTATGCCGACAGGTTTCTCGTCACGTGATGTGCTCCTGTTGGGTATGCCGACAGGTTTCTCATGTCACGTGATGTGCTCCTGTTGGGTATGCCGACAGGTTTCTCATGTCACGTGATGTGCTCCTGTTGGGTACGAAGACAGGTTTCTCATGTCACGTGATGTGCTCCTGTTGGGTATGCCGACAGGTTTCTCACGTCACGTGATGTGCTCCTGTTGGGTATGCCGACAGGTTTCTCATGTCACGTGATGTGCTCCTGTTGGGTACGAAGACAGGTTTCTCATGTCACGTGATGTGCTCCTGTTGGGTATGCCGACAGGTTTCTCATGTCACGTGATGTGCTCCTGTTGGGTATGCCGACAGGTTTCTCGCGTCACGTGACGTGCTCCCGATGGGTACGACGACAGGTTTCTCATGTCACGTGATGTGCTCCTGTTGGGTATGCCGACAGGTTTCTCATGTCACGTGATGTGCTCCTGTTGGGTACGAAGACAGGTTTCTCACGTCACGTGATGTGCTCCTGTTGGGTACGAAGACAGGTTTCTCACGTCACGTGATGTGCTCCTGTTGGGTACGAAGACAGGTTTCTCACGTCACGTGATGTGCTCCTGTTGGGTATGCCGACAGGTTTCTCATGTCACGTGATGTGCTCCTGTTGGGTATGCCGACAGGTTTCTCATGTCACGTGATGTGCTCCTGTTGGGTATGCCGACAGGTTTCTCATGTCACGTGATGTGCTCCTGTTGGGTATGAAGACAGGTTTCTCACGTCACGTGATGTGCTCCTGTTGGGTACGAAGACAGGTTTCTCACGTCACGTGATGTGCTCCTGTTGGGTATGCCGACAGGTTTCTCATGTCACGTGATGTGCTCCTGTTGGGTATGCCGACAGGTTTCTCATGTCACGTGATGTGCTCCTGTTGGGTATGCCGACAGGTTTCTCATGTCACGTGATGTGCTCCTGTTGGGTATGCCGACAGGTTTCTCATGTCACGTGATGTGCTCCTGTTGGGTATGAAGACAGGTTTCTCACATCACATGACGTTTTTCAAAAATCTTGTTTTTGCTCCACATGCTTGCTTTGTATGGGCAATAACTATTCCTCTGGGAGTGTCTGGCATATCACTCTTGAAGATACAGGTCCTAGTTACACTCTCAGAGTCAGTACGTAATGAGTAATCATAGCAAGTAGACGTCACGCCTCCCTGAATGTAGAGCAGACGCGAGCTTTACTTTTCAGCGAGGATGATGGAACATTTGTTGATTATTCTGGTAGCTCTGATAGTGATGACCCTCTAGATGACAGTAATAAAGATAAAGATTATGTGTGTAGTGGAGAGGGTGATGCTGAAAGTGAGGAAGTAAGTGATGAAGAGTTAGTGTTTGCTGGGACTAGCCTGCCGCCGACACCATGCACCTCAGCTGGTGCTGCCTCATTTGTTCCATTGCCCACTGCCTGGTTACGTCCTCCCAGGAATCCTTCAAAGAGGAGAAGGACAGATACACGCCCTCAGCAGCAGCACCAAGACACTCGATACCACTGCACTGCCAAGAATGTGGTGTTCCACTCTGCGTGGAACCATGTTTTGAAGAGTATCACACTCTAGCAAACTTTTGAAGTGTCAGGGCTTGGAAAATGTAAATAGCATTAGTGTAAAGAAAGTGAAATTGTGTAAGAAGTACACTAAATATAAACACGTCATGTTCTGGGCGGCTCATGTGTCGCCAAAATGTAGAAAAAAGGATTTTCTTAGTTAAAACATTTCATTTTATGTGAGGCACTAGTTTATTTAGTTAATTTATACTTTATTACATAAGAAAATAATCATTATGTGTTAAAAGTGTTGCTGGAAGAATAAGGGTAGAAAGTGCATCAGCAGCGCGGGGAGTACATCAGGCAACAGCGGGGGATTCCCCACGTGACTCACCGGCGGGGGGATTTAAAAATGGTGAATAGTGCCTTTCAAATGTTTTCAGTTTTATGAAGATGGTTTTGGATTGTTTGGGGTCGGAAAAAAAATCGATTTTTTGTAACATGTGGGGGTACATGTTACGTAAAATAATGAAACACTTTATGGGTTAATGGGATTCACATTAATTTCAGTGGGGAAATTCGTTTCGGTGTGCAAGCAAAATTCCAGAACGAATTAAACTTGTAAACCGAGGTATGAGTGTAATTGTATCCACATTATAGAAAGAACAAAACAATATTGGTTCTTTTACTTTACCGCTTATGCCCAAGGACGGACAAACACATCCTTGCCGCCTCAGCTACCTATCCGAGGGTGAATATGTACGTCCCATTGTAAGTTTTCTAGAAACTTGTTGAGAGTAACTAAACTACTAATAATGAAGCTTATTATATCATAGCATACACTAGATTTATTCGGGTGGGGGTGGGGGGGGGGGCACCAGTGTGGCCACGGCCTCACTAAAAGTGTGGTGCACCTGCTGAAAGTCGTAATTAATGTGTGGAAGCTGGAGATGGGGAGAACCTTGGGAAACAAAGAGCTGGAAAGCTCTCTCTCTCTCTCTCTCTCTCTCTCTCTCTCTCTCTCTCTCTCTCTCTCTCTCTTCAAAAATGTGTAGTAAAGCAACACTTTAATGAACAAAAAGGTGAAGGAAGTGACTTTGGCCGGGGGAGTTATATGTACATTTGTCTGTCGGGTGTGTTTGTGTCAAATACACTAGTTGTCTTTCAAGTGTTGTTTTGTTTGCATTCCACTCCTTGGGGGACTAGATACCTTATTCCAAGGCTAACAGGGGCACCGGAAGCGAGAACGTAGCTCTCTCGCCATATCTGCCTCCCTTAGAGAGAGAGAGAGAGAGAGAGAGAGAGAGAGAGAGAGAGAGAGAGAGAGAGAGAGAGAGTCACAACATGATGTGTGTGTGTGTGTGTGTGTGTGTGTGTGTGTGTGTGTGTGCATTTACCTAGTTGTGAAATACAGGAAAAGAGCTGTACTAGGCTCGTGCTGTCCCGTCTCCATAACGCTCATTATCCAGTTTGGCTTTAAATTCATGAATCGTTTTTGCACACACAGTCTCCTCGTCAAGTCCGTTCCATGTTGTTATGCTTCTGTATGGAAAACTGTATTTCTTGATGTCTCTCCTACAGTCGCTCTTCAATTTCTTACCATTGCCTCTTGTCACACTTCTGTCACGTACCACTAGGTCTTCCCTGTCCAATTTCTCCAGTCCCTCTTGTATCCTGTACAATGCTATTAGGTCCCCTCTCTCTCTTCTTCTTTCCAGTGTTGTTAGTCCCAATTTCTCCAGTCTTTCTTTCTTCATAAGTATGTTCTCTCAGAGTTTCTGGTAATTTAGTCGCTGCTCTTTGTATTCTTTCCAACTTTCTAAATTCTTTCTTCAATCTAGGTGACCACACTAATGCTGCATATTCCAGTCTTGGACGTATCATCGATGTTATTAGTTTCTTCACCAGTTCTTCATCTAGATATGTAAATGCTGCTTTTATGTTTCTAAGAAGATTGTATGTTTCCCCAGTTATCCGGTCTATGTGTTTTCCAAAGGATAACTTGTCTGTTATGATCACTCCCAGATCTTTTTCTTCAGTTTTTTCATGATTCTTTCATTACTCAGAGAGTAGTTCCCCGAAGGACCTTGTGTCCTTTAGTGCCTCAAAAACTCAATTTCTCCACCTATCAACTCGACACAATCTTCCAAACACCTATCCCCTATTCTTCGACAACACTCAGCTGTCACCTTCTTCAACACTAAATATCCTCGGTCTATCCTTTACTCAAAATCTTAACTGGAAACTTCACATCTCCTCTCTCGCTAAATCAGCTTCCTCGAGGTTGGGCGTTCTGTATCGTCTCCGCTAGTTCTTCTCACCCGTACAGCTGCTATCCATATACAGGGGCCTTGTCCACCCTTGTACGGAGTATGCATCTCACGTGTGGGGGGGCTCCACTCACACAGCTCTTCTGGACAGAGTGGAGTCTAAGGCTCTTCGTCTCATCAGCTCTCCTCTTACTGATAGTCTTCTACCTCTTAAATTCCATCGCGATGTTGCCTCTCTTTCTATCTTCTATCAATATTTTCATGCTGACTGCTCTTCTGAACTTGCTAACTGCATGCCTCCCCCCCTCCTGTGGCCTCGCCTCACACGACTTTCTGATCAAGCTCATCCCTATGCTGTCCAAACCCCTCATGCAAGAGTTAACCAGGATCTTCACTCTTTCATCCCTCACGCTGGTAAACTTTGGAACAATCTTCCCTCATTTGTATTTCCTCCTGCCTATGACTTGAACTCTTTCAAGAGGAGGGTATCAGGACACCTCTCCTCCCGAAACTGATTTCTCTTTTTGGCCACTCTATTCAGGAGCAGTAAGTAGCCGGCTTTTTTTTCCATATTTTTTTTTTACGCCCTTGCACGGTCTCCTCTATTGTAAAAAATAAAAATAAAAATGTCTACTGCTCTTACCAAACTCCATCACACTGCACTTCTTTGTATTGAATGTCATTTCCCATTTGCGTGACCATTCACTTATTCTATCGAGATCCTGACTTAGGGCTACACAGTCTTCCTCATTGGCTACCCTCATTATTTTAGCATCATCAGCAACCATATTCATATAGCTTGTCACCCCTTCTGTCATGTCATTTATATATATTGCAAACATAATGGGAGCCAACACTGATCCTTGGGGGACTCCACTGGTCACTTCCATCCAACTTGATTTATTGTTCCTGATTACTGTTCTCATTTCTCTATTTGTGAAAAAGTCTATAATCCAATCCAATGTTGAACCACCCAGACCTCCAACATGATTAAGTTTCCATATCAATCGCTTGTGTGGTACTTTATCAAATGCTTTCTTTAAGTCCAGATTCGCGCAATCCGCCCAATCGTCCCTTTCCTGTATTATATCAATTACTCTTGAATAGAAGTTGATCAGATTAGTTACACAAGACCGTCCTCCTCTGAATCCGAATTGACTGTTCGTTAATATATTGTTGCTTTCTAAATATTCCACCCATCTGTTTTTTATAATTTTCTCACACATCTTTGCTACTACACTTGTTAATGACACTGGCCTATAGCTCAACGGGTCTTCCTTACTTCCTCCTTTATGTATTGGGACGATGTTAGCCTTCTTCCAGGCTCTCGGTACCTTCCCTTGTGCTAGTGAGACATTAATCAAGTTGCTCAACTTTTCAGCTATTTGCTGGTTACACTCTTTTAGCACCCAATTTGAAATACCATCCGGTCCTGCTGATTTCCTCGCATCCAATTCTTCCAGTAATTTTCTAACTTCATCTGCTGCTGTTTGTATTCTCTCCAGACCCACTCTATTCCCCGGCACTGCATCTACACCTTCAAACTCACTCTCCCTTGTGAACACTGTTTGGAAACAGTTATTCATCACTTCCACTATTTCACTTATACTATCAAAAGTTTCACCATTAACTTTAACTCTTTGAATCTCATCTCTATTTTTCAGTTTTCCATTTATGAACTTATACAACAGTTTTGGCTGGTCTTTGCACTTATCTACAATATTCTTCTCAAAATTCCTTTTTTCTTCTCTTCTTACTTTGACATAAGCATTCCTCTTCCTTTTGTACTCATTCCATAGATCCATCCTCCTATTTTTTCTCCATTTGTTCCATGCCTTCTCCTTATCCTGCTTGGCGTCTACACACTTTCTATTGTACCACTCTTCTCTTGATTTCTGGCCTTCTTTCATCCTTGGTACCCACTTTTCCACTCCTTCGTTGTAAATCCGTAGAAAGATAGCCCATTTTTCCTCCACATCTTCAGCCTCAAAAAAAGTATCCCATTGTGCTTCCTCAAAATGTTTTCCAAGTTGTTCAAAATTTGCCTTATTAAAGTTAAACCATTCTCTCCTGTAGTCCTCATTCCTGATTATTTTACCTCCTTCTCGTAATATGTACTCGATAAGTACGTGATCGCTCTTCCCTATAGGGCTCTTATAGTTCATCTCCTCTTTGGTATCTGGCTCCCTGGTGATTTTCAAGTACAATCTAGATGGTTCGTCTTCTCTGAATCTTGCATTTTCCTCCACCCACTGTGTGAGGACGTTATCTATAACCAATTCCAAAACCTTGTTCCCCCATGAAGCTTCACTTCCTTCCGTTGACCAGTTTTCCCATGACACTTCCTTACAATTAAAATCTCCCATTATCAGAATCTTATCCTTCTCCTCCAGCAATCTCCTTAGGCAATCCAATGTGTCTTCCAGCTTCTTCTTGTACAATTCTTCTGTCCATGAATTGGTTTTTGGAGGGACACACACCACTACGATATTTCTGCATCCTCCCCTTTGCAGTCTTATTCCCACACTCAAGACCTCCGCTTCCCCTTCGCCATAGGTGACACCCTCCACTGTCCATTCTTTTTTCAACAATGGCATCACTCCTTGTTTATTTTCTCTATTTCTCATCCATACATTATATTTACCATCCCCTATGTTAAATGCATCTATACTACCAGTCAGTTTGGTTTCCGTAATCCCCATAACATCTGGTTTTCCTTACTCAGGTAATCTCCTATTTCTACCATTGACGATATTAACCCGTTCACATTAGTGTATGCCACCTTCAAGCTGTCTCCTCCTCCCTTCTGTACCACTTCCTTTGGTCCATGTCCATCACTCTCCAGAAAAACTTCCTTTTTTTCTCTTCTGATCTTCCTTCATTCTTTTCATTGAATGACTAATTTCATCGGGGAGATATTTCTCGCAACACGGCCAGTGTAGTGGACCCTCTTCTTCTTTTGACCTGCAATGCTTTGTATTGCTTCTTAGGTCCTCCTCCTCCACACTTTTATACTTCACAACATGCACTTAAGGCCGCTCTCCCAGTCATGTTGTTTGTTTTGATCGTTACCAATGGCGGCGGTCTCCGCTATAGTATTTTCAAGTGAAACTACCCGATCGGCTAGTGGCGGCTGCGGGGTTAGCCGAGCCCCGCACTTACCACACACTCTCAACATCTCTCGCTTCGTGTGCAGCCGCCACCACCCCATCGGCCAGTTTCACGTGAAATACTAAGCGGCGATCGCCACCATTGGTAACGATCAAAACAAAGTGACTGTGAAAGTGGCCCTTAGTTACTTAACAGTGCACACTTGTACACTTCACCCTGAACTTAGGTATTTTTCTGTCCTTTTCTTTCCCTGATTTTGCTTTTCTATGCCCTTCTGCAATTTTTCACTATTTTCACTGTTGCTGCCATGCATTACAGGTCAAAATGAGAAGAAGAAAAGGAAAACAACACCGGGAGATCTACAATTTTCAAAGACTTGAGAAAAAGATTTTTGGACTGTGGTTCCCCAGCACGGGGTGTTCTCTTATCTTGTTAATCAAGTAGTAAGCAAAGCAGCTCTGCCAGCACATTTTATGAATCTCTTGGTGGTTTATCTTCCACTGCTCCTCACTCCTCAGCCACTGCCGTCGTCTGTTTGTTTACACGCAGCCGTTCGGTACCCACGTACCCACGCTCGTACTCACAACCGTTTTCCATTCATACGGACAACCAACAACACGCTCCCGGTTGGGCATGCGGACAACTGCGGTTGTCCATAGCCCCAATGGTTGGACACTGCCTTTTAAGGCAGCACGCATGACGCCAACGGTAGGTAGACGTGACCCGAACATGTCAAAGCAACGCAAAACTCGTGGCGGTAATGCGCAAAAGTCGTGATGGTAAGAATTTAGTACTAAGCGCTAAACTCGACTCTCGCGAAACTCGGACAGCGCGAAACTCAAGAGGGTACTGTATATTTAAGCCATAAAACTTAACATAATCATCATGTATTATATATCAGCATAAGGGGAATTAAATGGTGCATAACGGCAAACACTAATTCACTGATAATATTGAGGTGGATACATAAACTTACAAGAAATATGCAGTACTGTGTTGATCATTTATTCACTGAAGTTTACTCCCTTATTTTAGTACTGATGGGCAGATAGGCTTGTGGGGAGATGTGCAGGAAAGGGAAGAAATTAGTGTGGAAAATACCACTTCACACAAGAATGGACCATGAGGGTGCATCAATAGGCTACCTCTCCTGATATAGGCAACTCACATTCCAATGTAATAATATTGACAGTTAACTGTTAAAGTACGGGCGGCGATATATTTCTCTGGATGCTGTGCACGGGGAAAATATAAACATTTAAAGGAGGTGGAAATGGTCTCTTTCTTCTTTGCAATAATTGTATATTCATCTAGTATATATGGTGGTGTAATAAAACTTCTCTCCTAATAATAACAAAAAAGTTTTGACAGCCAAAAATATTGCGGATTTTCTTGTTGCTGTGATGCGTCGCGGGGAAGCACCCCACTCACTCTCTCTCTCTCTCTCTCTTTCTCTCTCTCTCTCTCTCTACCTTCTTGCCCCTCCCTCCTCTGTCAGTGTCACTACCATAGCAGTCATCAGAGTCACTGTCACTTTAATTCGCCCGCGCTCTACTTCCGCCCGGAGCGGAGGAACTGCTTGATACGTCACGAGACATGACAGATGTATTCCGAACACAAGTGGAGAATGATCTGTGGGCTTCGGTAGGCTGCGCACTGGAGACAAATGAGTGTGTACGGATGCCAGATGCCTCCACCATTCTTCTGAGTCAAGAACTGGTGGTATATTTAAAGCGTAGGGAGCGTAGAGTGTGATGATTATATATATGATCCCCGTACGGGTGGGGCGTGTGGTAGCCCACTTATATGTATACGATTGCCGTAATCTAAGGGTTAAGTAAGCTATCGTATCATACAAGACCCATATTCTGATAGCTCTCGTACAATATATGGGAAAAAAATTACATTATTCTAGAAGAACTCAGCCAGGACGCAGCATACACGTCTTCAGATATCATACGAGGGCGGCGAGGACTCAGCATACATGTCCTCGTGTTCAAGGGGTTAATGTAATCAGGTGGAACGCAATTTTTTCCAAGAAAAATACAGATCAAAATTGAAACTTGTAGGTTTAATTTCCATAACCCTTCAAAACATAATAATTATCCAGCTAAACACAATCAACGTCCCCCTCTCAATAACTACTATATCCATCCTTAATGAACAAAGCTGATATAATTTGAACCCGTTCACTACGGCCAGGCCAAGCCAGCGCCCCACGCAGTATCCAGGATCACCCAGGATCACCGCGCGTGCCAAATTTCAAGTGTCAGCGGTGGCCGAAGTGGTAGCGTACTGGGCCCACATTCACCGCGTGATGGACGACGCGGGTTCGAATCCCTACGCTACCACTCGGATTTTTCGGTCACCGCCGAGTGGCTTAAAAACTACCCGCATGCTGTCCTGAAGACCACCCATCAACCCGGACTCTAGAGGAAACCGTCCAAGCGAATCAAGAACGAGTTCCGGGGGGCAGCATGAGCCAACGCAAGATGGCGCCACTATAAACACTCGCCTGCGCCAGAACGGGCTGGGCCGACCATCAGGCCCCACCTGGAAGAAGCCTTGGGCCGACCATCAGGCCCCACTGGAAGATGCCTACCGCTAATAGGCAACAACGTAAAAAAAAAAAAAAAAAAAAAAGAAGATAACAAGTGTTCAGCCATAAATTCAACATAATCATCATGAATTTTATATGAAAACATGCAGAATTAAATGTTGCACATAAAGAAACATAAATTAATTGATAATTTTGAGATGTAAGCATAAATATAGATAAAATAACTTGTATATTGGCTAAAGCGAGCTAGGACCCTGTATGCGCGTCCTCGGATATGGTACGGGGCACGCAAGGACGCAGTATATGCGTCCTCGTGCTGAAGGGGTTAAAGTGATGATATTAAAAGAACATGTGAGGACATGCAGAAGCTGGTATACCAACTCAGATGAGTTTACAATGACAGGACAGAGAGGTCAGCTTAACAATAGGCTCGCAGATACCGTAGGCAAGCATGTGGTTAGTGCAGGCAAGGTGATAAGCTTCAACAAACCTGTACACAAACAAAATGGACAGGTGTGTGGTTAGTGCAGGCAAGGTGATAAGCTTCAACACACCTGTACACAAGCCACTCCAGGGCCCTCAGTGATGCCTCCTTCTCCAGGTAGGGGCACAGAAGAAGGAGGAACTTTTCTATCTCCAAGTCCAGCTTTGCATTTACCTCCCTCGTCTCCACCGCACGCTGGAGGTCGTGGCTGCTGCGACCAAACAGACTTGAAGCAAACGGTCGGAAAACTGGGTCAGTGGCGGCAAGGACCTCATAGCCTGACAAGCCTGTGAGGGGAAGATGGTTGCAGTAGCTGTCAATCAATTGATCATTCAATGAAAAAATTGCATAAAAATATTGAAAAAATTCTATTGATCTACTTATTTTGCTGACTCGCCCAGGCTCAACACCTTGTGGCCGCTGCATCATCATCACCGTCACTTTTAGCTTTCTTTTCTCCACCATTGTTATATTAATTATACAAATAGTAATAATAATAATAATAATAATAATAATAATAATAATAATAATAATAATAATAATAATAATAATAATAGAAATAACAATAATAATAATAATAATAATAATAATAATAATAAAAGTAATAATAATAATAATCATAATAATAATAATAATAATAATAATAATAAGTAATATCAATAACAATAATAATAATAATAATAATAATAATAATAATAATAATAATAATAACTCACCAATATCATAATAAACGTCTCGTCCAAACTTTGCTGCTTCAGATGGGTCAAATAAAATGGAGCGTCGGTCGCGCTTGTGGTCAAAGATGGAGGTCTGCGGTGCGGCCAGCTGCAGCAGCTGTGACGACAGTGAAGTAGCCATGGCAGAGAGGCTGATGCACAGGATGATAACACTCACCAGCTGAGCCTCACCTCTGCAGACAAAAATAAATAAATAAAATAAGATAATAGAGAGTATACGTCATGATGTCTGCAATCTGATCCTGCGTACACTTGACCCTCAACGTGCCGGACACCACTCGCTGCCAGGCAAGCGGACCGGACCACTAAAACCTTCACTTCTTAAAAAATGTGTCTGTTAACCTCTAAAGGTCGGCAGGTTTGAGCTTGTACGAGTTTTCCCCCACCTGCCCGCTACGCTAGAGTACGGCTGGGTGAGTAGAAATTGCCAATTTTCACTCAGTTTCCCACCGCGCTCACTCAACCTGTGTACTGTACTGACTTAACAACACATCATTAGTTACCTTCAAGTCTTCCTCTTTCGAATGAGACCAACTAGAAGTCTCTACGCTGTGTGTGTGCAAATATATGACGAGTATAATTGGACTACTTTCCGTGCTGGAGAGCGTATGTGTTCGTTCATATGGCGTGGCTATGGCGATGGGCTGGGGCAGGGTGAGTGCTAATACAACCCGCCACACCGGTCTCTCAACATTTTCTCACTCCACCCCAAACATAACATTTCGTGGTCAGAGAGAGAGAGAGAGAAGAGAAAGGGAGAGAGAGCATTGCGTTCATCACGCTGAGGGGAGCACAGCGATCCGAACACGTGAGAACTCGAAAAATCACTCTAACTCATTATCATAAGCAGGCAGAAACTGACTACCGAGCGGATTGAGGACCTATTTGTACGCACTAATAAGCAGTGTAGCATATCCAGCGAAATGTTGCTCAATTGGGCTACAAATATATGTTGACGGTATACCACATCAGCCGACCTTCTAGCCCAGACGGTATACAGGTAACTCGATTTATGCGAGTATTGTGTCCTTGAAGAGGTCTTGTAAATGAAAAACAACGTAAATCAAACAAGAGGTAGGTTTGTACCTTTACTGCCTACTGTACCACTCTGACTCCTCTCGTGGTTCTTCCTCTGGCTGCCCTTTCCCTCGTGGTAGCACAGCAGCAAGGGTGTTGTTGTTGTTGAGTAGCGTGGCAGCGTGGGTACTGTATTGTTGTTCAAGTGGCGCACGGGAAGAACTGAGACATCTGGTGGCCACTCCATAAAACATCGCGTATAAGTGAAAAAAACGTGTAAATTAAACATTTGTTAGGATTTTGGACCCTGCGTTATTTCAAAAACACGTAAACCACTCACGTAAATCGAGTTACCTGTACCACATCAGCCGACCTCTACGGGTTGATGGTATACCACGTCAGCCGACCTTTAGGGGTTAAAGCCGGTATTTCCACCTACTTTCATAGCTTCAGGCAAAAATATTCCTTTTTCTGTTTTAGTGCTTTCTGGTTCTCTGAGGCCTCACGGTGCACTATAGTTAACTAGATATTCTCATAACTTCATCATATCTGTGTAAAAATTTACCATACTAGATGCCCCCCCCCTGCTCACACCTCGTCCTGGACACTCAAGCGCACCACCTTTACTCGTATAGGTATCTTTCAAGCGTTTTTTTTTAGCATTTTTGTGAGCTTTTTCTATAAAATATATGAGTTTCTCTACCTGTGGGCAGAGCTTAGCAGTTACCATTTTGTAAGACATGCAGAAGCCTTCAGTGAGGGCATTTGTTCAGCAAGGAGAGGTTCTGCTCCAGCTTTTTCCTGTTCCAGTACCTCGCCTTTACTCTATCTGCGATGCCAAAGGCTTCAAAGAAGACCCTCGCTATGCAAGAAAGAGTAAAGAAGCTGAATGAGTCAGGAAAGGAAGAAGACAGAGAGACAGGAGGATGAGAAGGAGGACAGTCAGCCAATACACGTCACTCCTGCCACGGCCCATTCCACCATCCCTTCCGTCACCACTCCCGCCTGTCTCACACTCCTTGCTGGTGTGTGGTGCAAGACCTCCAAGGACAAGTTCTGTGGCTGCTACAGGGTTAACATTTACAACCCAAGTGACAGTCCTGGAGCACAACTTTGGCCACACTGCAGGCTCTGGGGTTCAGGAACTCTCCCCACAACCTCAACGCACTAGGCAGGAGGGACCAGAGAACTAAAAAGAAGATGGAAACACCACCCAAGAACCAGGCAAAGAAGAAAGCAATAATGGATGACAGCCAGTACAAGTCAGGAGGATATTTGACTTAAGAACATAAGGAGTCTGCAAGAGGCCGGTTAAGAGCACCAACCTGGCTACAATGAGAGGGGTGGCACCCCATGACACCCGCACCTGCGAGTGCATAATATTCTCATTAGAGGAGGGGACCAGGTGCCAAAATGCTCTCAAATAGATGTACATGATGTAAAAAAAAAAAAACTAAATTTAAATTGATGACCTAGCACAAAAAAAAAACTCCAGGAAAACTTATGAACCTATTACACTTACAGGACTAAAATTGCATGAGTAAATAATTCTAAGTATAAAATAACCATTACTCTAGCAAAAACAAAGAAAAAACAAATTTATACCAGACAGATTTTTTTCTTCTACATATATAAATAATGAAGCTGTCTAAAAAAAACTCTCGTAGGAATTTAGTAAAGGGATCAAGTTTGCTAGAGAAACCAAAAAAATATATGATACGACTAAGAATAGCAAAGTAGTGTCGTCTCAAATATGTTCCAAAAAATGGCTGATTTAAAAATAAAAAAATATTATGCAAAAACTTCTGCTGCTATCACCTTCAAACTTGGCCGCAAATATTATGATATTATCGAGCTTTTTAAATAAATGATTCATGCAAATGACGCACGTAGCGTCAGTCACTGTTTAACTCCTGACAAAGCTAGACAGTCCTGTTGTTCATGTTCATGTCACTTCCTTTTGTTGGTATCATTACCAGCGGTGACCTCTGCCACCAACAAGAAGTCCACTTTCACAGTGCTCTTTCACGACGCTGTTTGTCTGCATCAGTACCAGAGACTGGAACCTTTGGTAACGCAGGCATGGTAGCCGGGGGCTTCCCAATACAACTTACCAATGCAATATTTTAGTAACAACACAAATTTTTGCTCTAATATGGTTATATTACTTCTCACAATAAATGTGAAAAATTATTCAACAATACAGCAACATAGCACAGGGTATTAATGGCTGAATGAGAAATGTTTTAGAAGAATTTGGATGACATGGACTCACTTCACCAGCTGACCACTAAACATTCTGAGAACTTCAATACCTGCCACCAGTATTTCACCTCCTTGGTCAAACTCCTGTCTACAGAGTTTTTCTTTAACAGTAAAGGAAGCTGCTCCGGGCCAAAATAAATAAATAAAAAAGCCTACCATGCAATGCTCCTGTAAAAGAAGGCAGAAGTGAGCAGCACAGATTACAAGCCATATATATCTCAATGTTCATCGGGGTAAGTCTTTTGACCGCAGGTTACCCCAATGTACCCCATTATATTCCAGACTACCTCATTGTTACCCCAATATTGCCTCTGTGATGCCCCAGTGTACCCAATATTACCCCAATGTAACCCAAAAATCACAATAGTATGAATTCTTTAAGGCAATTGACAAGAATTCCAAAAATTACAAAAAGATGCAATATAATCAAGTCAGGCGACATATGCACGGCTGAGTTCAGGCACCAAGCAGGGAGATGAGAAACAGCAGACTCAGGAAGGCTCTGAATTTAGTCTGGGTACTGGCAGGAGAACATTCTCTTGAGGTTCAGACTGTAGAGGTGGCTCCCACAACCTGTACAATTTTTTTTTTTTTTTTTTTTCAGCCTATTGCGCCGGTGGGCTTCTTCCCAGTGGATCCTGATGGTCGGTCCAAGGCTTCTTTCCGGTGGGTCCTGATGGTCGGCCCAGCCCGTTCTGGCGCAGGCGAGTGTTTATAGTGGCACCATCTTGCATTGGCTCATGCTGCCCTCCCAGAGCTCATCTTTGATCCTAGAATCTAGAGTCCGGGTTGATAGGTGGTCTTCTGGACAGCATGTGGGTAGTTTTAAGCCACTCGGCGGCGGCTGAAAAATCCCAGTTTGGTGGCACCGGGCGGGGATTGAACTCGCGTCCTCCTGAACACGGAGCCGTTACTCTGACGACTCAGCCACCGCCTCCCCAAGTGGCAGTACTGCGGCAATCCAGGACTACAAGTCAAAGTGACCAAGAGGGTGACATTTACATTGGGTTTAAGGAAATATTCTGAGTACAGCAACACTACATGAAAATATTACACATGGCTGGAAAGTGGACAGGTTAAGTGAAAACACAGCACTCAGGCAGCCTCAGCGCCACTCTGTGACTGTCGGAGGGGTTCACCTTCCAGCAGCACCTCTTTGTTGCTCAGCATTTTCATGAACCACCGTTACTTTTCTGTGCCTTCAGTACTCCTGGATTTACTCTCCTTACCTGGATTTCCCTTCCTAAAACTGATGTTCAACACTTAAACATTACTGGTGAGTCATTATTTTCTGATTATGTAAACATATTTTTAGTATTGGGGGGGAAGGGGGTTCCTCTCAATGATTCAAACAATTTGATAATCAGAATGACCTTTGGTCTACTGCGATTTGGATTATTTAACTTTGCTGTATATAATTTTACTCGATATCAGTTACGTAAGGTTAGGATAATTATTTCCGTGCTGATGTCCAGGTTAGGTCAGATTAGAGAATGTACAATATTACTTTTCACGATGTTTTCTTTATCAAGGCAAGGTTAAATTAGTTTGGATTACTGTATACAGATAGTCCTCGAGTTACAATGCATGCAACTTATGACCGCCTGCGTTGACGACGAAGCTAATTACATTACTAATATGTCAAACTGGCAGCTATTCTGTGACTCATTTGGTACGTATACAATAAACCCTCAATATAACAGACTAATTGAGGGGGAACTTAGTCCATTAATGCTGAAAGTCCATTATAAGCAGTGGAAACTTAAAAATATATATAATAATACCGATGAACCTAATAAACGTAGGAATATATTTCTTTTTATTGTCTACGTTTGCATATTGTCTGCATAGCCACACAGGACACTGCGAGGCACTGAGGCTGCCAGGTTGGCAGTGGGGACCTGCGGGGGGGCGTATTTTTACAAGTAAGGGACCATACTATGGGTAAAATTTTACAACTTCGCCTATCTTGCACTGGCAGATGGAATGGTGTTTTTTTGTTTTGTTTTGGTAGTTTTCAGTGTGTTATGAAATAATCTGCTAACTGTTTCTGTTGCAAATCATTAAATCACTAAATGATTGACTTTTAAATGCCTGTTGTGCACACGCGGCCGCCCACCGCCACAGCTGCAAAATAGCTCACAGAGAGGTTCAACTATAGTCAGTTCACCTGAGTCTGAAGTGACCATTATCGTGCAACGGCAACCTGCAGCCACACAGAGTGTCCGATTTCGTGGTTAATGTATGCTAGCCTACGCATAATAAACAGCTGTCACTGTCAATTATATGCAGGCAGCAATAACAAATACGTACCATCAATTATAGTCAATTTCGCATGAGATAAATATTAGTATGTAATGTCACAAATAGCTGTTTTATTAATATAAAGCCTGATAATTTTCTTGGTGGTGGACAGCTTCAAGGCTGTTTAATAATCATAATCAGCAATCTTGTAAATTAACAAAACAGCTATTTGTGACATTACTAATATTTTTAACATATAATCGAACATAATTGATGGTATTTGTTATTGCTGCCTGCATATTATTGACACTGACAACTGTTTACTATGCGTAGGCTAGCATACAGTATCCATGAAATCGAACACGCCGTGTGGATGCAGGCTGCCGTTGCGTGATAATGCTCAATACAGATTCGGGTGAACCAACCACAGCTTATTGTTTCTATATTTCACTCACTGCTCACAAAGATCACGAGTGGACAAACTAGAACAAATCCAGGCAAATTAATGTTTTTCCTGCTTTTCATTTCCCCAGTGCACATGTGTGGTGGACAGCAGAGCGACTCATTTCTGCAAAGAGGTATTTCACATAATGGGCCACCCCTGCCGCCAACCTGTCCCATCCTGCACTTTGTATTTCCGCCGCCCCACCCCACATGTGGAATAAATTTAACAAAACCTAACTTAACCAACCTAATCTAACCTAACCTACATGACGGGTGACCCACTATGCTGTGTCAGTACCACAAGGATCATGGAAAATATTTCATCTGGTGGGCTGAAAAGACCACCTACTACAGTAACCAAAGGATGGGATATCAGATAAAGGGAGGAGGGCGAGATGGCAAGCAGACACTTGTAGTTACCGGGCACAGTTTGTTCAAAAACTTTTCTCGGTTGGTCCTCGTGGATTTCTGACCCTCTGACCTTGTCCGTTGTACACGAAATCCGTTATAAGTGGGTCTGTTATATCGAGGATTTAGCCTACTGCATATTACCCACGTAGTCTGTCAACGCCAACTCCGGGTATACAGGTATGTAGCACGCTACCAAGAAGCTGACTTCACTCACTGGGTTGTTTCTGTAGAAGACAATCCTGAGTGGAGGAGGCCCAGGGGGTGCCCACAGAGTTCATGGATTGAGCAAGTCAAGAGATTTTGCCAGAAGGTACTCAGGATGAGAAGGGGCCTGCATGGAGATTTGCCCGGGGGGTCCGCAAGCTTGGCATTGTAGGGTGGGAGAGGCAACATGGCCCCCAGAGTATGCCCCCATTGATTGATTGACTGATTACCTAACCTATTTGAAGTAATAACCCATCACCCCTGTGCATTCTTTAAGTGGTGTCCACACTATGGGTGGGCCTTCGTGGAATCAGGCGGCCTGACGAGGGGATAAATGGGGTGAGCGTCCACACTACAATAAGCGACAGGCGAGGCACAACTGGTGAGCACTGAGCAGCCCATGCTCATCACTCTCTGACAGAAGTGATGGGAAGGCGCAGCGTGAATGACCCCTCATGCTATTAATAGACAACTGGGTGTCGTGCACTGGGTCACCCACTAAATGCCTCTTGCTAGACTCTCACTCCTGCTCTGCATAGCCCCGCCCACTTTACCATATATGGGAGTTGTGTGGAGCCAACTTTTAGATGGAATTCCGGGCCAGGTCATGCATAGTGTGGACGCCACTTTAACCTAACCCAACCTAGAAGTGAGCATGGAAATAATTGGGGAGGCAGTGGCTGAGTCGTCAGAGTAACGGCCTCGTGTTCAGGACGACGCGAGTTCAATCCCCGCCCGGTGCCACCAAGCTGGGATTTTTCAGCCGCCGCCGAGTGGCTTAAAACTACCCACATGCTGTCCAGAAGACCACCTATCAACCCGGACTCTAGATTCTAGGATCAAAAATGAGCTCTGGGAGGGCAGCATGAGCCAATGCAAGATGGCGCCACTATAAGCACTCGCCTGCGCCAGAACGGGCTGGGCCGACCATCAGGACCCACCGGAAAGAAGCCTTGGAACGACCATCAAGTTCCACCGCGAAGAAGCCTACCGGCGCAATAGGCAGCAATGTAAAAAAACAAAAAAAAAAAAAAAACATAACCTTACCTAACCTAGACATGAGCACAAATAATTAACCTAACCTTTTGTAACATACCTAAAACCACAATACAGATAGTCCAAGTTATGACAGGGTGTGGTTCAGACAGGCAGGTTATAAATCAACATGGTAATAAGTCAAAATTTACATAAGAAATAAAATAAAATGTACCAAGTGTTTATTACATACCTATGAGATAGAATCAACCACTGGGTGAATATATTCCTCGACCACTTGGCAACAGGGCATCCATTATAGAACTGTGCTGTATACAAAGGTTATTTCGTATTAACCCTTATCCTACCATCTAATTAAAATCAATTAACACCTCACTGTGGAGCATTTTTTAAGCAAAAAAATCTCCCTCGTTAAATAAAACTTTGCTTCCTGAACACATATATAAATATTGTAATGCTACAACATTTCTTACCTAAGTAATCAGCATCTTGCAGAGTAAGCTTTTTGCAGTACTGCGCTGCCTGACTAAAGATGCTGATAACAGATATGCCAGATGCTTTGGGTATACAGTAATCCCTCGCCATATCACGGTTCACTTATCGCGGTCTCGCTGTATCGCGGAGTTTTAAATTGTAAATATTTAGTTTTGTATCGCAGATTTTTCCGCTATATCGCGGGATTTTGCAATATAGAGGTATTTTAATATATTTATTATTTTACTTATTTTGCATTAAAAGAAGCATTTTGTTGCCTAAAAAAATGTAAACAATATAAAAGAAATTAAGTAAGTATTAATAAGATCATATTAAAAGAATATTAAATTGAAATAAAATACGTAGCATACAGCAGATGAGTAGACAAAGACTTGCACGTATGTAAGACACAGCTACGGCCGCTTCTGCTTGAGCTAGTTTGCCCATGTGTCATCTTACACGGCACACTATTGGCTGATGGATGGGAGGCAACCAACCAGAGCACTGTGTTCTGTTTCCTGCGCGCTGATTGGCTCAGCGACCGTAGCATTTCTTGGTTCGTCAGTGGTTAGCTTGGAGACAAATGGAGAGTGTGTTACAGCTTGCTACCGTTAAATGCTCGAGAAGTTGGCAGTGAGGACCCAGACAGGATGAGGCAATGACTACACTTGAACAAGACTAAAGTCCTAAACTTGCTTAAAATGATTAATCCAAACTTATATAGTTTCGTGGAACTCTTTGCGGTACTGGAATAAACACGTGGAGAGCTACTGAACCAAACAGCTGATATGCTCTTCTTCTTCTTGTGACCACAACTCACCGACCACACGAGTAACCGACATGTTGGTGACTGAGATTCTGACTAGAATTTCGATGAGTTTCCCGTGAAATGTAGCCAACTTTGAATCTCTCGATAAACTAGTGGTTGGGTGACCTTGTTCACACGGGCTGAGGCGAGATTTACAGAGATATGTGTGCTTATATAAGTAATATATATAAAATATAATATACAAATTATATAAATAATAAAATAAATATAAGGTCTCTACTTCGCGGATTTTCGCCTATCGCGGGGGTTTCTGGAACCTAACCCCCGCGATAAACGAGGGATTACTGTAATAGGTAGTGCAACGTCTTCACTCTCACAAGGATCATGTTCATGAACCACAGCCTCTCGCAACAATCCACTCGTGCTAGTAACAACAATGTCTCCACCACCAGCACCTTCACCAGCCACATTACTCCACGTACCGCTCTCTACCTCTACACAAGTTTCTGCTACATTTTCTGCCAAAACATCACAGTCAGTGTCATCGTCACCACTAGCAAACTCTTAGGCAGCGGCCACACAGGGAGCGAGAAACTTTAATACATAATAACCAATGCAGGTGGCCACACTGGCAGCGAGCAGGTAATGGCGAGAAAGTGAGGAGAGTTGACGATTAACTTTTCTCACGCGAGATCGCTTGGTCAGAAGGAGTGACATCACAGACATGCTTCTATATTATTTGCCATAACTCAACTCATACAATAGTAAGAATATTTTGGTTAACACCGTTAGACGCAGCAGTGATTGCAGAACTTGAATATGTTTGCGAAAACTCAATAAAACAGAAACTAAATAAATAGTGACAAGTTGAAGTTAAATAGTCGCTCCATAATGTTTATAACACATTCTACATATAGCTACCATTTGCAGCAGCTATGAAATGAGTACTAAAATAAACATTTCCATCTCATAGAGAAAAGCCTCCTGAACACGATAGTGTATACAGATTTTTCATAAAACGCCAAATAAGTGAGGCACGGAACTATTTATAAAAACTTTTCACCTCATCCTTCGTGTGCGTCAACTCAGATGGGGGTGAGGAGTGTGTAATACTGGACTCCCACTTCGGCGATTTCGGGCTGCGATGCTCTGCGATGGGTGAAATTTCCCAAATCGAGCGATTTGAGCATGAAGTGGAGTGACCCTGAGCGACAACCACCCCATAACGACCCACAATGACATAGCGAGGGAGGGTCGCACGCCTACGCTCGCCGACACCACAGACGAAGGCAACTGGTGAGGGGGCGTTGAGCGGGTGGCACACGACTCTGACGATCACGAGGGACAATGCGTGTTCATGGGATTAAAATTGTGCAACTATCGCACCACATACATGATGGCTACTCACCATGAACGATGGCCTGACGACCAGCGATCGACCGACGATCGCTGAATGAACGACACCACAACGACGTCAAGGGAGCATCACTGGGACGACGCAGGTAGGAGTGCCAGCATATAAAATGGGGCCATCCCACCTGCCCTGCACTTATGTCTGCAGCCTCCAGAGCGTCGCACCCACCATGAGTCTCATGTACTACATCACACCCACACTCATCAGGAGGCATCCAGAACTAGTGAGATGCATCATGGACTTTGAATACACACATACAATCACTATATACACCCTTGTGAAGAGGATGAGGAAGCATGAGCCTTCGAACTCCCACTAACTATGACCTTTACATTTCAGCCCGGAATCGTACCAAATCTATTCTCCAACTTACCAAAACTTCTTTTATCAATAGAAAATGTCAACACCTTGCTTCTTCTAATTCTTCCCGTGACTTCTGGCATCTAGCCAAAAATATCTCCTCCAATTTCACTTCTTCCTCTTTCCCTCCTCTCCTTAACCCTGACGGCAGCACCGCTGTCTCATCTGTCTCTAAGGCTGAACTCTTCGCTCAAACTTTCTGTAAGAACTCCACCCTGGGCGATTCTGGGCATATTCCTCCTACTCATCCCCCCTCTGACTCCTTTATGCCTGTTATTAAGATTCTTCCAAATGATGTCTTCTATGCCCTCTCTGGCCTCAACTCTCAGAAGGCTTATGGACCTGATGGAGTGCCTCCTATTGTCCTTAAAAACTGTGCTTCCGTGCTGACATCCTGCTTGGTCAAACTCTTTCGTCTCTGCCTATCAACATCTACCTTTCCTTGCTGCTGGAAGTATGCCTTTGTACAGCCTGTGCCTCAGAAGGGTGACCGTTCCAATCCCTCAAATTACCGCCCTATAGCTTTACTTTCCTGTCTATCTAAAGCTTTTGAATCAATCCTTAACCGGAAGATTCAAAACCACCTTTCCACTTCTAACCTTCTATCTGATCGCCAGTATGGGTTCCGCAAGGGACGTTCTACTGGCGATCTTCTTGCTCTCTTAAGGGGCACGCCTATGGGTCTCCTCCTGCGCATATGGTACGTCCAATAGCTTTGAAATTGTAGTATGTTGTTTGTTGATGTAAAGAAATGATATTCTGTGAATTTCATCAAAATCGGGTGAAGTTTAGGAGAGACTCAAACAAAGCGTGTTTTTCATTTTTTTGTTTCACAGGCTTTGTTTTTCAGTTAATCGCTTTGAAAAAAATACCACAGAAACTTTGTTTACCTATCTACATTTTGTTGGAAGTGAATTTTTTATTTTTTGTTTTGTCTTCGAAGAAAAAAAAATTACAATTTTTTGTCACTTATTATTTTCTCCACTCTGTGTCCCGTTTTCTTTTGACATTTTTGAAAATCCATTTCCAACAAAAAATCGCCCTTTAGTTGTAGTTTAAAATGATACCTAATAAAAGTCATTTAGACGTTTTACCGATTTTGTGAAATTATTTGAAGGTTAAAAAGATACTTTTCGAGATATCAGCTCCAAAAGATTTTTTTTACATTTCTCCCTGTCTTGCCATTTGTATTTATCTGATTGGTATGAAATTCTCACATATGACTGTATATACCTTGTTGACTTACCTCAGAATGATAAGGCATCTGGTCCCCCTTTCTAAGAAAGTATTACTCACTCGCAGGTGAGGGTGTCAGAAGGCGCCACCTTCCTTATTGTGGCCAGGTAGCGCGAGTGCCGCGGAAGTGCCTTGCTCCTACGCTACTCTCTTGCTTGTTTTCTGAGGTTTGGCCGCTCCATAAGCCCTCTTGATGTTGGTGAATTTTTCTCGTTGCCTTGTGCTTGTACATCATTTGTCAGGACGTTTTTTTGGCGGGGGAGGAGAAAAGTACGACATACTTTTCCCGTCTGTTTCTCGCTTGGCACCGGCGCGGTGGCACCTCTCTTCCTCCCCTGCCTCTCCGCGCAAAGAAGAGAGGATGACAGATGACAATATTTACGAAGAAATAAAATATTCTAATGCAATTTTTACGTATATACGAATGATATCGCATATGTTGACAAGAGCGTCTTATGACGCGCATGTCCGACTATTACTCTAAAGCCCCCCCAAGGGGGAGGGGTTTTAATTTTATGAAAACAAACCTCACCACATGGTAATTTAGGGGTTCCTGGCCACGCTGAGCAAAAAATATGTGCTCGTCCGATTTTAAATATATTCTTGGTCATCCTCTGTTAGCTGTTTCGGTGAAACCTTCTCTGTTGCGCTAGACATATCAAAAGCCTTCGATAGAGTCTGGCACAAGTCTTTGCTTTCTAAACTGCCCTCTTTCGGATTCTATCCCTCTCTCTGTTCCTTTATCTCCAGTTTCCTTTCCGGCCGTTCTATCTCTGTGGTGGTAGATGGTCACTGTTCTTCCCCTAAACCTATCAACAGTGGTGTTCCACAGGGCTCTGTCCTATCACCACTCTCTTCCTGTTATTCATCAATTATCTTCTTTCCATAACAAACTGTCCTGTCCACTCATACGCCGACGACTCCACTCTGCATTATTCAACTTCTTTCAATAGAAGACCATCACAACAGGAAGTACACGACACTAGACTGGAGGCTGCAGAACACTTAACCTCAGACCTTGCTATCATTTCCGAATGGGGCAGAAGGAACCTTGTGTCCTTCAATGCCTCAAAAACTCAATTCCTCCACCTATCAACTCGACATAATCTTCCAAACACCTATCCCCTATTCTTCGACAACACTCAGCTATCACCATCTTCAACACTAAACATCCTCGGTCTATCCTTAACTCAAAATCTCAACTGGAAACTTCACATCTCCTCTCTCGCTAAATCAGCTTCCTCAAGGTTGGGCGTTCTGTATCGTCTCCGCCAGTTCTTCTCCCCCGCGCAGATGCTATCCATATACCGGGGCCTTGTCCACCCTCGTATGGAGTATGCATCTCACGTGTGGGGGGGCTCCACTCACACAGCTCTTCTGGACAGAGTGGAGTCTAAGGCTCTTCGTCTCATCAGCTCTCCTCCTCCTACTGATAGTCTTCTACCTCTTAAATTCTGTCGCGATGTTGCCTCTCTTTCTATCTTCTATCGATATTTCCACACTGACTGCTCTTCTGAACTTGCTAACTGCATGCCTCCCCCCCTCCTGCGGTCCCGCTGCACACGACTTTCTACTCATGCTCATCCCTATACTGTCCAAACCCCTTATGCAAGAGTTAACCAGCATCTTCACTCTTTCATCCCTCACGCTGGTAAACTCTGGAACAATCTTCCTTCATCTGTATTTCCTCCTGCCTACGACTTGAACTCTTTCAAGAGAAGGGTATCAGGACACCTCTCCTCCCGAAACTGACCTCTCTTTCGGCCACCTCTTTTGATTCTTTTTTAAGAGCAGCGAGTAGCGGGCTTTTTTTTTTTTTTTTTTTTTTTGTGTGTGTGTGTGTGTGTGTGTGTGTGCCCTTGAGCTGTCTCCTGTTGTACAAAAAAAAAAAATGAGAAGAAGCGGCCGAAGGAAGTCAGTGTGTGGATTCGGCCATACCTGAGAAGGTGTAGCACCCATGGACACTATGGCAACCTCATGAGGGAGTTGGGACAAGAGGATCCAGAGTTGTTTAGGAATTTACTCCGGGAGGACAAGGACCTGTTCAAGATCGTGGAGCGGGTGCAGCCACATATCCAAAAAGAGAAGACCTTTATAAGGGACCCCCTGGACATTGGCCTGCACGTTGCAATTACCCTGAGGTACCTGGCTACTGGCAACAGCTACAAGAGCTTGGGCTACAGCTTCCGTGTTGCACCCAACACCATTTGTAAAATTGTGCCAGAGACCTGCAATCGTGGTAGTCGAGCAAACAATGATGAGTACGCTTGCCGCACTCAAATTTACATCATGCGGTGTGCTATGTTGCTGCCTCGCCTGTCCCGGCAGCAAGCGCAAGACGCTCAGCTTCGCTCCGTCAAGGGCGATTATCACGATTTCCATCGCTCAACATCGCACCACAATCGTTGTACTACCCACAAGCAGCAGCGCTATCGCTCGATATCGGGCAATGTAGTCGTGTGATATAGAACATCGCGCAAAGTTTCCCGATTCCTTTGAACCTGCCAAAGCAATCGCAGGTGTCCTGCGATGTCTTTCACCACGGTGATGCTGTGCGATGCCGTCTAGCGATGTAGGCGCTTGATCGAGAAAACGCCGTACGAGTATGCCGATTCCAACATTTTTGATGGCGATTTGGGAAATTTAGCCCATCGCAGAGTATTGCAGCCCAAAATCGCCAAAGTGGGAGCCCAGCATTACTTGTTAGGCTAAAGTGCCCTGCAGGCTGCGTTGCCATGACAACCCTCGCCTCACCTTGCTTTTCTTGTGGCCACAGAAACTCACCTTGCCACTCTCGCTAGCTTTCAGGCTTCCTCTGTGGCCGCGGCCTAAGTTATCAGAATCAATTTCTATATTATCCACTAAAGTGACATAATAATCACTATCCTCCTCAGCTGAGCAAGCAATCTGCCGCGCCTCAGCGCAAAAGTGTCATACATCCTTACTCAACATCATAAGGACTACAATTCAAACAAAATATGATTTATGTTTGGAAACACTGCAGCGGATGCCACAAATCGATTTCCACTTAATTTCCGCAAGAAGGAATTGGTGGCACACTACTTTGAAATTATCCTGGCCCATATGTAGGGTACTCACAGGCAACACCACCAAAGTCTGTCTCATATACTGAACACTCGCAGGGAAAGGGTTGATGTATTACTGTATGATTTATTCATCCATGCCCTGGACATGTGACGGAATTTTATTTACAAGTAAACAAGTTGTGGGATCAGGTGTATAATGAAACTAATTAGGTGAGGAGGCCGGGTTTACCACTAAAAACTAACAAACAGCAATTTAATCTTTACAGGAAACATCTTCAGGAAATTCCCTCGACTTGGAAAACAGATTATCAACCGATGTTTGTCTTGAAATTCCTTCTCTTCTTATTTGTAAGTGTTATAAGTGTTTTGTGCGTACTTAGAGATCGTTGTTTCGTCTTTTTGAAAGTTAAGTCAGCAGGTAGGAGATTATGTTCCTGTTTGTGAAATTTTCATAGCTATAGGAGATGTACATGGCAAAAAGAGATTGTTACGCAGCAGTTAAGATTAATACGTGGCAGTTAGGAGATAAAGCTAGGATAGGATAAGACAGACTATTTTCATTATATAGTCAAGGGGTCGAGGCGGCCGGAGTATGCACATGTTATGCACCTGTGCAGGTGCCCTGCGCATTATTCATCCAGATCCAGATCTCTATTTTCAGGAGTAAAAAAGAGTCCTTGAATTGCATTTTAACATAAGAACGTAGGGAACCTGCAAGAGGCCGAGTGGCCTACATAGGGCAGCTCCAGAATCCCCCCCACTACTCACGATGGGTGAGGTGTAGTTTCAGGGGTTACAGGTAGAGGCTTGATCCTCGTTTACCTTCGGTACGGGCGTACGCTCCAGTACCCTGTCTCCCTACTGCACCCACACCTCACTGCCATCTGTCATCTTCGTCCATGTAGCTACCCAGACTACTCTTAAAACAAGCTATCGTCCCTGCACTACCTATGTGATTGCTGAGTCTATTCCATTCCCCCCATTTGAAAGCGTTTCCATGACTGTTGAAGGTTTGTAGAAAAGATATATGAAGAGATATTGACGTTCCATAAAGCAGATAATGAGATACTGGCACGGTACTAAAACGAATCTTTACCTGCAACTATATTAAAAATAATTAAGATTCTATTCACATTGCTGGAGATTAAATGGTAAAACATGCACCATGTTGCTCACCAAGCCAGTCTTTGGAAACACACTTATGCTCCCTTGACTCCGCTGCTGTGTTTGATGTTGAGCACACCGAGGGGAGAAAATGTAGCGAGCACGAAGTATTAGCTAGGAGGACCTCCCACGTGTCCCTCACGCACGTGTCCCGCGGCGACCAGTGTTTACAATCTGGTGCTGATGATGATGATGGTGATGACGTTTGGTCGGAGGTTTTGCCTTTGCAACGGCGCTTCCTAAACTATGTTTGGATGTCTTCTTTAGAGTTTATTTTCGTCTGATTTTCCCATAACTCATGCACTATGCTTTGTTTGTTTTCTATGTTATGTTGGTCAAAAAGGGAAGGTAAACTTTTACATTGTTCCCCGTCTCACAATTCATGAAGATAATTTTTTGTTGTTGTTCTGATAGATATAGGTGTGTTTTGAACGAATTTCATAACTGTTTCCGCCGCAAATCAGTAGTTTCCCCATTATATCACTAATAAAAAGGAGATTTTTCAATGCCTGTTGTAGGTGCACCTGTCGCCTCAACCGCAAAATATCTCGCAGAGGGTCAACTTGTCTACTGTTTCTATATTTCACTCGCTGCTCACAAAGATCACAAGTAAACAAAATAGAACAAAAACCAGGCAAACAATGTTTTCCTGCTGTGTATTCCCCTAGTGCGCATGTATGGTGGACATCAGAACGACTTAATTCTGCGAGGAGATATTTCTCACAGCACCGGGCACAAGTGCAGGTATACGAGACGTGAACCGGAGCATAGGTGGCAGACATGTAGCCACCTTGATGACAATATTCCAGAATACTGGCGCGGTGAGTCATTGTCGAGCACCACACGTTTAGGTGTCATTCAGCAATCGGTGAAGTGAAGGATTTGCCGGGAAGCTATCCCACGGCTGTCGGGCAGCTGTTATAACGGTCAAAATTATTACGTTCATGCCTGATCACTGCCCAATATATCGCAATAGGTGCAAGACTACTACACGTTACCTGGAGGATCACTGCGAGTCCTGCACGGTGCCTGAAACACTGCTGCCCGATCTTTGACAAGGTCGCCGACCACGCAGATGGTTGCCCGAAAAATAAGCGCAGCGCTTATTTTTCGTGCTCCTTGCCGACTCACCGTCCAACAGTCGTGGTGCACGGATTTCCCCAACGACGGCTAGAAGATGTGCTACGAATATGATCCTGAATTCTGCTGGATGGCAGTCGGGCAGCTGCCGCGTTCAAATTCGTGTATGTGTGAAGCCGGCTAAAGGCTGCATGAGGAAATGGAAATCTCCCTTCTGCCCAGCCAAAATACTAATACGTAGTTTTTAAAAAATCGGGTGCATGTTTAAACACCTTCAGTTTAACATAGTAAATACTTTCTTTAAGATATCCAAAGATATATTACCTTTTCTACGTTGCTATTTGATTATGTATGTATGAATGTGTGTGAAAAAGAAACACGGAGAAACAATAACTAATTCTTCCATCATTAAAAAATCACAACACCAAGCCGATCATACCCATATTCTTAATTGTTGGTCACACCTGTATGCACGGACACCTCACCTGTCGCTTACCTGTCGCCCCTCCACCTGAGCCTTAATCCTCATACATCCATCTGTCTACCCCTCTATCCATCAAACTCCTGATACATACTTCTATCTGATCAGCTCCATTTATGTCTATTGTCTAAATACATAAGCCTATCTATTTGTTAACTTAATCTCTATTTATCTATCTGTCAATCTATCATTAGTCATATCAACCTGTCCATGTATGTCTATTGCCTATATTAAACAATCTATCTACCTGCCTACTTAACCTCTATCTATCTACCATCAGTTTTATCTACCTGGGTCTGTCTGTCTAGCTCTCTATCTATCACACTCCATTAGTCTAACACCACATCAGTTTATCTATCACCATCTTATCTTTCTACGTCTGTATTTAGCAACCTGTGTACCTAATAGCAAATACGTACATCAGTAACACCTTAACCCTCATTTATCTCAATCCCTTTAATCTCTTTCTATCAAACGATCTTTATCTCCACTCATTATCCCTTTATCTATGTCTCTCTAGCTACCTCTGCCTGATAACACAAGTATATTATCACTACTCTTGATAACTACCTACTTGTGGCTTCTTGTCTATTTAGCTATCGCGATTTACCTGTCCTAACCTGTCCGGCGATCTGTCCAATCTAGGAACTGATATACAACCTACCTGAGACCCTAATTGCCGCTGTTACCTGTGTGAACGTCTTCCGGCAGGTGCTCGTGTTACCTGTCTTGTTGTGAGGATCGGGACTTACCTGTGGACGAGAAAAAAGGTATAATTTACTAATGACGAAGGGAAGGTGATGAGGGAAGGAAGAGGGAGGGAGGGGGAGAGGGATTGAAAGAAAGGGGGTAGAAAAATATATATAAGAAGGAAGGTAAGAACAAGGTGAGGTGAATTAGCTGGTCCACTTGGCTAGATTGAAGGTTTCTGTTCCGCGTGTAAAGAACGAGCGTAATGATGCTGATAATAAGTGGTGGAGATACTGTGTGTGTGTGTGTGTGTGTGTGTGTGTGTGTGTGTGTGTGTGTAATAATAATAATAATAATAATAATAATAAACGGTTTATTAAGTGATAACAGCTGTAAAGCTGAAAATATACACGTTAAAAATACACTTTTGAACTATAATAGAAAAAAAAGAGAAAATGTACAATATGAAAGGGATATGGGGGTCTGGGGTGGTGGCGGGGGAGGTGAGGTGGTGGAATGCAGTGCGCTGGTACGGTAGGAGGGGGTGTGGTTTTTCGGATGACGGGTCAGGTGTAAGCCCAAGGTCAACCCCAGGTCAAAAAGAGTCAGGGGTGTAGGTAGAGGCGGTGTCGGCCGTCACTCAGCTTATGGGCTTAGCGATGACCTGCTATTCTATCCAGCAGGTGAGACAAGATAGGAAGAGGTGGACCGCGCGGCAGTAGGCGTGGGAACATCTATAACGTCTGCACTGCCTTGTATGTTGAGCGGCGTGCTGATTGCCCCAACCATGAGTCCACCTGAGTGACGGGCCTCAACACTGCACTGCACCTGAACCGAATTCTCCCAGCAGCATGATGGTCGGGCTGGTGTACCTGGGGGCACCTGGGGCGTCGGTTGGATGGTAAGGCCGCGTCGACGTCACACCGGCCATTTCTACTCTTCGGTGTCTTCACGGCACCACAAACGCACTGCACTCACTGTCTGTCACCAAGATGTTACAAAAGTACCTTACGGTGTTGGGTTTTGATGAAAAGGGAGAGGGGGATGGAGGGGAAGGGGGGAGGCCAACAGGCTGGCCCCTGGCTGCTCCTTTCGGAGCGCCGTGACCCACTTCTGACCTCGGTCGGTCAGGTCTGGGCAGTGTGTGTGTGTGTGTGTGTTAGGGGAAACGGGGGGGAGCGGAAGCGTTCATATTGCATTTTTTATTTTTTATTTTTTTTTAATATTTATCACCCAGTATCATTAGGGGAAACGGGCCTTCTCCGAAGACGGGGGAAAAGATTGCTCCCTCCCTGCACGAGGGAGCACGGGCCTTTGCCGACAGACCGACTCTATCGGCGATCGAAATCTAGCCGACCAAGTCGGTCTGTCGACGAGGACTGGCGTGTCTCTGATTGTATAGTTTAAAAGCGTTGTCTTTAATTAACGAAGCCGACCCCGTGTCCTGCATTTGTATTACTGTTTATGGTTATTATTATCATTATTATTATTATAACTATAATTATTATTATTATTATTATTATTATTATTATTATTATTATTATTATTATTATTATTATTATTATTATTACTATTTTTTATGATTACTACTATTCCTATTACTACTACCATTGCTGCTGCTGCTACTCCTACTACTACTACATCAACTGCTACTAAATATTAAACTCCTCCCCATAGCTACCTAATCAAACTTTGAGAGCAAACTCGCTATTTTCACGTCACTCAAATATTTAAAGACCGGCGACACTGTTTTCTGACCACATCAAGAATTCGAAAGGATTAATAAATAAAATGCTTTGTCAGATTTACGTTTCGCTAATAAGTGCTGATGTGAATTAATAAACCAATATATTCATAAATGTATAAACTAAACGTCCAGATATAACAATAAAAAAGTAAATAATAATAATAATAATAATAATAATAATAATAATAATAATAATAATAATAATAATAATAATAAAGGTGCCCCATTATGAATAAGCAACACATGGATACACTTTGTATACTAACTTTACCAACTGACAAATTTTTCTCTCGAGTTCCGTCAACAAATATAAAGGAAACAAAAAATAACAAAGATGAACAAAAACTTAAAACCGTGATTCTTTCCCTGCAGGGGAGAAAGAAAGAAAGAAAGATCTGTACACACTAAATATCGCAAACTGCAAATTGTTATAATGTCGGATAAATGATATTTCCGCTGCAGAAAATATTATTATACCTAAAATTATTTCCCATCAGTGTTCGATAAACTATTCTTTCGCTGCTAATAATCTCTATACAGTTATAATCAAGCCTTCTTACTGTTCGATAAATAATGCTGTCGGTGCATGAAAAAAAACAAAATCTAAAGAAAAGAAAACAAGCACCGGAAGCATTCTATGTGCGCTTAGAACCCGTCACAATATTATATTAAAATAATTTTATCTGAAGGTAAAAGATAAAACGGAAAGAAAGAAAGAAGTGAAGGCATGCCATCCCCCACCCCCCAAAAAAAAACATATACTTGAAATCATTCTTCATTAGAGTGTTTGATAAATCATTCATTTATTGCAAGTAAACCAAACATGGAAATAAAAATAAATAACCCGCTCACCGATACATCAATACAAATACATTGTTAAAATCATTTCTTACAACGGACAAGTTTGGAATATGAGTTTTAAATTTACAAACTAATACATCCACGAAAGAAACGCATGAGACGATACACGGAAAAAAATAATGATAACCAAAAGTGTCCGATAGCACAATGGAAAAGAAGAAGAAAAAAAAAAGGATAGGAACAAGAAAACGGCATATATTGGCTAACACTGCGGCAAAGACTTATTGGCTAGTCATGATTATTAAAATGATCTACAAAACTAAAACTTCGCAATACAGTTTTGAAGAGGAAAGAAGAAAACGAAGGAAAAGAAAACGAAAAGAAAGTAAAGAGAAGAAAAAGAAACTATTGAACAGTACGGAAAAAAAATGTTATTATCTCTTTATTATTACAGCGTTCAGGAGACTAAAATTTCGCTGTACAGTTTTGGAAAGGAGAGAAAACGAGGGAAAGGAAAAGAAGAAAGGTCGATAAAAGTAAAAAACAAAAACTATATTAGATAACACAGCGAAAAAAACTTATTAGCTTTTCGTTATTACTATGTTCGAGACACTAAAACTTCGCTATACAGTTCTGAAAAAAGAGAAGAAAACAACAAAAGAGAGGAGACGAAAAGAAAGTCGTTAAAAAAAGCAAATTGGAAAGCAGAGGAAAACCATTATTAGCTAATCCTCACCCTAAAACGTTCGAGACACTTCGCTATACAGTCTTGAAAAAGAAGAAAACAACGAAGAAAAGAAAACGAAAAGGAAGTCGATAGGAGAAAAAAAGGCATATATTGGATAAGAGTGAGGCAAAGACTGTTATCATCTATTTATTATTACTACATTCAAGAGATTAACACGTCGCTAGTTTTGAAGGGAGAGAAAACGATCAAAGGATAGAAAACGAAAAGAAACTCGATAACTTCCCCCCCCCCCCAAAAAAAAAGTATACATATTGGATGGGAGTGAGGCAAAGACTGTTATCATCTATTTATTTTTACTACATTCAAGAGATTAACACGTCGCTAGTTTTGAAGGGAGAGAAAACGAAGGATAGAAAACGAAAAGAAACTCGATAACTTCCCCCCCCCCAAAAAAAAAGTATACATATTGGATAGGAGTGAGGCAAAGACTGTTATCATCTCTTTATTATTACTACATTCAAGAGATTAAAACATTGCTAGTTTTGAAGGGAGAGAAAACGAAGGACAGAAAACGAAAAGAAGCTCGATAACTTCCTCCCCCCCCCCAAAAAAAAGTATACATATTGGATGGGAGTGAGGCAAGGACTGTACTTATCTATTTATAATTACTTCGATCAAGAGACTAAAACCTCGCTATACGATTGTGAACAAGAAGAACAAAACGAAGGAGAGGAAACTAAAGAAAAATCGACGAGGAGAAAAAACGCATATATTGGATAACAGTAAGGGAAAGACTGCTATTATTTCTTTATTATAACTACATTCGAGAAAACAATATTCCACTAGTTTTGCAAGAGAGAAAACGAAGGAAAGAAAACTAAGAAGAAAATCGATAACACCCCCCTCAAAAAAAAAAAAAAAATAACAGTATATATATTGGATGAGAGTTTGGCAAAGACTATAATTATCTCTTTATTATTGGCCTCATCTGTTTGCTCATACCCCGGAACACCTTTGATAACAGGTGGGTGGTACGGTATGCTCTCTCTCTCTCTCTCTCTCTCTCTCTCTCTCTCTCTCTCTCTCGATGGTATAGAAAAGAGAAAAAAAAGGAAAATAAATAAAAGGAAGAAAAAATAATGTGCAAATAAAGAAGAGAAAAATAAGAAAAAAATATTAAGGAGTTATTCTTTTATCTTTACTTTCCTTTTCTTTATTTTTTTATTTTGTTTCTTGTTTGTTTTTGTTTTTCGATTTTTACCTGGAGAGAGAGAGAGAGAGAGAGAGAGAGAGAGAGAGAGAGAGAGAGAGAGAGAGAGAGAGAGAGAGAGAGAGAGAGAGAGAGAGAGAGAGAGAGAGAGAGAGAGAGAGAGAGAGAGAGAGAGAGAGAGAGAGAGAGAGAGAGAGAGAGAGAGAGAGAGAGAGAGAGAGAGAGAGAGAGAGAGAGAGAGAGAGAGAGAGAAACTTATCGCGATAACGCCCAGCTATGCATCCAAACACCTGTCTATAAAACTCCGCCGGTATCCCAGTCACCCACATACACCACCCACAGTCACCCGCCGTTCACCCATCAGCCACCCACTCACCCACCTAACCAATAACACACACAAAACTCATGCAGACAGCCGCCATGCAAACGGTCAGCCATACTACACAGTCGGCCAGCCAGCCACACCGTCCAGTCAGCCAGCCAGTCAAACAGCCAGCCACCTCGTTCAGCCATCCAGTCATCCAGCATTCCAGTCAGCCAACGAATCAGCCACTCCGTCCAGTAAGTCCCAGCGTCCAGCCAGCCAGCCCCACCGCCCAGCGTCCAGCCCGGCAGGCAATCAGTCGTAACTTGTTAAAATGTGTCGTCCCATTAGGCGGGCAATGAATGGGCGGGACAGGAAGGCGGCGGGGGACACAGGACGCGCCGGAAGTTTGCGGGGACACCACGACAGGGTTAAGAGAATTCTCTTAATCCTGACCACGACACCTCGACACACGTTGGGAACGGCGGCGAGTGTGCGTGCAGGTGGAGGAAGAGGAAGGTAAGGACAAGGTAGGTGTGTGTGAATGCTTAGTATGAAAAGTAGAAGAAAATGTACAGGTAAGTTATAGGTTATTACAGGTAAAGGGAAGGTAAGAAAAAGGTTGATGTGAATGCTTAGTAGAGAAAGAGTATAGTCCCAGGTGTGTGTGTGAAGGAAAAGAAAAGGTAATGGTGATGAGAAAAAGAGAGGGAAGTGTACAGGTAGATTCTTGCAGGTGACGAGAAAGTAAGGACAAGGTGAGCGTGAATGCAAAGTAGAAAAAGAGACAGGACATTGTATTAGTGGGGAAGTATAGGTGGAGAAGGGGTGAAGAAGAAGAAGGAGTGAATGCAATGGAGAAAAAGAGAGAAGTGTAGAAGCAGGCGAGGGAGTGTAGGTGAAGGAAAGGTGAATAAGAGGTCGGTATAAATGCAAAGTAGTATATGAGATTAGTGTTATTAAAATAGACAAGTGAAAAAAAACAAAGAAAATGAATAAGAATTAAACTTGAGAGGAAAATGAGGGAAAGGAAGCAATTAAACGATGACGAGAAACAGGAAGAGAGAAGAAAAGAATCAGGAAAAAATAACGATGCAAAATAAGGAAAGAGAGAAGTGTAGAAGCAAGTGAAGACGAGTAGGTGAAGGAAAGGTGTGGGTGTACAAGGAGAGTGAGAATGAAAAAATAGAAAATGAGAAATGTAACAGAAGGTGAGGAAGTGAATACAGAGTAGGTACTGAACAAAAAAAGTCTGTAGGTAAGTATATATAGGCGAGGGAAAGGTGAGGCGCCAGGCAGGTGTGAAGGCAAAGTAGAAAAAAAAAGAAACAGGAGTATAAATTCATGTCAATAGTGTGTTGAGTCAGAACCAACACTAAATCGTAAATAGTAGATAGCAACAGTAAAAAACGAATCTCAAAATCAACGAAAGGTGTGCTAATTAAGGCCATACATGACAGGTGAGAGAAAAGAAAGGAAGGAAGGAAGGAAGGAAAAGAAAAGAAGTAGGAAAAGGACATAAAAGGAGGACATAGTAAATACATAATAATCAAAGGTGCGATCAAAAAAAAAAATAAAGAGAACATGAAGTCAAAGATCATCAGTGAAAAGAGAAATATACAAGAATAAAAGAAAGACAAATAGGAACAAAACTAATAAGCAGAAACAAAACAAAAAAAAAGTAGGAAACGAAACCGCAAAATTAAGCGATTAAGTCCTAAAGAAGACGTAAGAGGGAGAGGAGACGAAGACAACGGAAGAGGAAGAAAATCGACAACAACGAAAAATTAAAAGAAGGAATAGAAGGAAGGCGAAGGAAAACAGCGAGATGGGATGAAACAAGGACGGGAAACAGGAAAATGAGAGGACACACCAAACAGAGGAAACGGTAAATGCGAGAGTAAATGAGATGGAGAGGAGAGTGAGTAATGGAGGGAGCGGCAAGTAAGGAGAAAATGAGAGTAGATGAATGAGAAATGGAGGAGCAAGTGAAAGTAAATGAAAAGACGAGGAATAAAAGGAGAAACTGAGAAAAATGCGATGAGAGAAAATGAAGGAAAAAAATAATTGGTGACGCATACACAAGAAAAAAGATAAATAAAATAAAAACTTGAGACTTCAAAAAATATCAAAACAAGAAAAGTAGAACAAGACTATAAGAACAAAAAGGAACAAAATAAGTGATAGTAAAGGAAGGCAAAGAAACAAGCAACAGAAGAAAAAAAATACTTGAAATTAATTTAGTCAACTTTTGGAGAAAATGGTAGAAAAAAAGGAAACGATGATAAAAATAGAAAAAAAAGATAAAAAAAAGTAGGAACAAATAACAATTAGAGAGAAGGAGGAAGCAGAGAAGTAGCAAGAAGAAAATAAAAACCAGAAAAAAAAGAAAAATTATTAAGAAAAGGAAGAAGATATACGGGAAAAAATAAGAAATAGATAAAAAGGGAAGAAAAATAAACGGGAAAATAATAAAAAAAATATAAAGGAATGATAAGGGAAAAGAAACAGGAAAAATAAATTAAAAACAGATAAAGGAAGAATAAGAAAAAGGAAGAAGATATACAGGAAAAATTAGAAACTAGGTTACTACCAAACAAGGACAAGAAAAAGGAAGAAGGAAACAGATTAAAGAAAATAAAAGATAAAATGAAGGAAGAGAAGCAGAAGGAAATTAAAAACAAGGAAAATAGGAAGAAGGAAAAAGAAAACAGAAAAAATAAGAACAGGAATAATGGGAAATAAAAGAAAAAGAAAAGAAAAGAAGACGAAAATATAAAACAGACAAAATTAGGAGAAAAGAAAACGACAAATAAGGAAATGGATAAAAACGAAAATGAAATCAGCAAAATGAAGCAAAAGATAAAACAAAGAATTGAAGCAGAAGACCAGAAAGGCAAGATTAAAGAGGAGTATAAAAGAGACATAATATCTCAAACAATGAAAAAGATGGATCAAGAAAGGGACTCGAAAAGAACACAAAAATAAATACAGACACGAAGAGCGAAAGGAAAACAGTTAGAAATATGAAAGTGAGACGAAGGTAAAAAAAAAAAAGACCAAAGACAAAAAAAGGTCGATAAGGAAAAAAATGAACTAAATAAAAGAACAATAAAAAAATGCAAAGAAATAAAAGATACAGAAAAGGACACAAAAACAAGGCAAGCAAAAATTAATACTGTAAAAAAAAACGGATCAGTTGATGAATCGCCCCCCCAGAGTTCCCAATTGAAGATTCGTCCCACCACTCTGCTCAACTGAAGAATCGCCCCCCAACTAGAAATATCGGAAATTATATATTATATTTGGTTTATACCATTTATTATGCATAATCTTATATTCTATATATTGCATTATTTATAACTAATAGTTTTATTGTTATGTAAATGTATACTAAATGGGTGTGAGAATACACAGCATATGTGGAGCACTTTATTTTTTGCATTTTTCACATAGGGAATTGAGTGGAAAAAATTAATACACTGATTTTCAAATGCATTGGCAAAAAATCGGTCGCACCACATAAATTCCTGCAGATATGAGTGAAGAAAGTCGATGTTGTTTAAGTCAATTGATCACAGGCAAAGGATCCTCAGTCAGCACGACAGGCTTGAATGTGTCACGGGCCATGTCGAACAATAGACAGAATAGAGAAGTTTCGTGTGACGTCACGCCAATCCATGCCGTCACGGCCGCGTTGCATTATGAGTTGGCGGGATCAGCCCGATTGGGAGTTGGGAGACCATGCGAAGAGATTTCATGGCCACTGGAGTGACCGGGACGAGAGTTTCTAGCCTCATTTTGTGCTGTTAACGGCACGTACTGGTGACCCGTCTGAAAACAGAAATGCCACATCTTTGCTGCGTTGTTGGGTGTGGAAATAAGGCAGATAAACACCCAAGTTTATCATTTTACCGCCTGCCTAATATACCAACGCGGGAAGGTGAACGGAGGAAGATGATCGCTGAAAGAAGAAGTCTCTGATTATCGAGGATCTCCAGAGCCCAGACTTCAAACCCTGAACACTGTAGAGTCTGTGGAAAGCACTTCATGACAGGTAGGAATGATGTTTCAGTACTACACAATAACGAGTAGAGACAGTGTTTCCTCAGTCCTGGCTGGGGCTTCCAGGGTCAACCAATAACACCTGCAGATTTAGATAGTTTTTTCCAGTGGTGTCAAGCAAAGATTAGTGACCTTGCACGACAGTGAAGTGAATTTTCACTTATTTGTCAAGTTATTTAGCCTTTATTAAGAGTTCATTCTTCATCACTAGATTTAGTACGTAGTGGCCAGCCCCAAAAGTTATTAATGTATGGTAGGTATGAGTGATGATGAATGTCGGCACCCTGATACATTAGTTATTATTAGATATGTTGCCAGCATCATTGTTCAAGTATAGTTACTGCTAGATATGTAGACACTCGCTTTGTGAATGACCAAACCCCTTAAAAGTGGGTTAGCTATGTGGGTTTTTTTTTTAACAACAAAGGAGCCCCCGTGGTGTCATGACACCATGTCAGTGCCGTTATCCTGATATCCACCCACCCACACCCACACTCTTGTCATCGCCCCGACTCCCTTCTTTTGCTCTAATAATAAAAACAAAAACATTAATAATAATAATAATAATAATAATAATAATAATAATAATAATAATAATAGTAATAATAATAATAATATTATCACATTATCATTACTATTATTATTATTATTATTATTATTATTATTATTATTATTATTATTATTATTATTATTAAACACACACACACACACACACACACACACACACACACACACATACAGAGAGAGAGAGAGAGAGAGAGAGAGAGAGAGAGAGAGAGAGAGAGGGAGGGAGGCAGGCCTCACGTGTCTGGACCCAAGAGTGGCCTGAGGGGGAGGGGGATTAGAGTTCCACTGGTGACGGTGGGCGACAGGAGGCGATCCTATCTGACCTTTCCTGCTCCTTCTCACGCTAAGGTCTTTTTGAAAGGTCCATTCCCTCACCCAATATCTGCTCCACGATTACGGATACCCATTACTTTTTTATGTTAGGTGACAGCAAATGTATTCACGATTCTCGTTTGTTGATGTATTTCACGCATTACACAGAATATGAAGAAACTTTGGTAAATTAAGGAAGCCCTGTGGGTATCACCCAAACCAAATCGGCTTAGCCGCCCATCACCATCAACCAATCACCAGCAACTGAGCGGCTATGCCCTTCCTACATCGCCTGTGGGGAGGGGCTTCTGGGTTCAACTCAACGTGGAGATGAATGTTGGCACTCTCTGAAACATCACTTATTGTTAAATATGTAGATAATCTTTGTTGAAGCACTATGTAATTATTGTTAGGTATGTAGGCAGTGCATATCATTTTGAAAGCCGTTTCTTCCTCTAATGCTTGCCTTGGCTCCCACGTAAAGCTTCCGTATTTTAGGGCAACTAAGCCTGGCTTAAGTGACCATCCTCTCATAATAAGTCCTGTCCAGCAGAGAGAGCGAAAAATAATATTTGGAGTACTTCATTTACTACGATTCCCCAACGAGGGACAGTCTCACTCACTCGCTGGTCCCCCAACAAGGATAGACTGTCACACGTGGCGGCCATGTTTACTTCGTGACGTCATGAAAACGTCACAAGGTCACGTGAGTGAAAATACTCTATACATGAACCCAATGGTGCTAAAACTGATCACAAGTTGTGTCAGGTTAGTCAAAAATGTTAGGGTGAGGTTTTGATCCTCTGATGTCAGGTCCACCGTTGAGGTGTTAAGGTAAGGTCAGGCCAATGCTGAGGTTTTGATCCCCTGATGGCAGGTCTACCGGTGAGGTTTTGGCCGCCCGCTGTAGTCCTGTCATCAACTGAAGAATTGCCCCCCAACTCTGCCCAACTGAAGAATCGCCCCACCGGAGCGGTCTGGGGGGGCAATTGTTCAATTGATCCAAATAACACTGAAAAAGTAACACAAATGAATAGGCAAAAAAAAAAAATACATCATCTCTACACACACACACACACACACACACAGTCAACCTCCCTCCCCCCACATATTCAGCCAACCCCTTCCCCCACACTTGGATAACCCCCCCACATACTCGACCCCCTCCCCCCCCCACACATTCAGATCACCCAACACACACACACACACACACACACACACACACACACACACACAGGGGGACCTGCCGTCTCATATCCACCTTTTTTCACCGGTCCGCCGCTGCCCTCTCTCTCAGTCTCTCTTTCTCCTCTCCCCTGCCAGGCTGCCCCTTCTTTCACTTTCACACTCCCCCCCCCCCCC